>NW_008705569.1:3210-118030 GCF_000186865.1 Aureococcus anophagefferens | reverse complement strand
AGGACGCGCGCGACGGCCTCGTGGCGCGCCGACGGCGCCGACGGCCGCCGCCGCCACTCGCGCCGCGCCGCGGCCGCGAGCGCCGGCGGCGCGGCCGCGTCCGCGGCGTCCGTCGACGCCCCCGCCGCGCTCAGCGCGAGCCGCGCGTGGTAGAAGGCCCGGAGCCGCTGGCGCCGCGCCGTGGGCCGCGCGCCGACGGCGTCGTCGCCGCCGCCGCGGTCGTCGCCGACGGCGTCCGCCGCGAGCGCGGGCGCGACGGCCGCGAGCGCGTCCGCGGCCGCGGCCGCGTGCGCGGCCGAGACGTGCGCGACGCAGGCCGCCGCCCACGCCGCGGAGATGAGCGACGACCGGTCGCCGGGGCTCGGCTCGGGCCGCCGCGCGGCGTCGAGCACGGCGGGGGCGGTCAGCAGCGCCCGCAGCAGGTCCGCGGCCGGCGGCCGGTCGAGGCGCGCGGCGGCCCAGAGCACGTCCGCGACGTCCCGGAGCGCCCAGCGCGCCGTCCCCCGCGCCGCGGCGCCGAGCGCGGCGTCGACGACGGCCGGCGCGTCGACGCCCGCCGACGCGAAGGCCGCGACGGTCTGGGCCGCGTCGCGCGGCGGGAAGGCGGCGTCGACCCTCGTCGCGAGCGCGCGGAGCGCCGCGCGCGACGACGCCTGCGCGCGCCACTCCGCCTCGCCGAGCCGCGCGCAGGCCCAGGCGCACGCGGCGACGTCGCGCGGCCGGAGGCCGTCGCAGCGGTCCGCCACGGCGTCGAGGAGCGCCGTCGTCGCCGCGAGCGCGCCGCCGGCGTCGTCGTCGCCGTCGAAGGGCAGCGCGCGCCGCGCGGCGCCGAGGCCCCAGAGCACGTCCGCGGCCTCCTTGGGGCCGTAGCGGTCCAGCCGCGGCGCCGCGGCGCCCGCGAGCGCGACGGCCGCGGCGCCCGCGCGGTCGAAGAAGGGCTCGTCGCCGCGCGCGGCCACGACGCTCGAGCCGCAGGCCCACGCGGCCATCGCGACCTCGTGGCCGCTCCGCCAGTCGCGCTCGCCGGCGATGCCCGCGAAGACCGCGGCGAGCGCGCCGCGCCGCGCGCCCTCGTCGCCGGACCGGGGCCGCTTCATGACCGCGAGCGCGCGCGCGGAGTTGGCGAGCTGCCGCGGCCTCATGCGCGGCGCGGCCTCGGCGCACGCGACGAAGAGCGCCGCGCGCGAGCCGCCGCCGCAGCCGTCGCGCGACGCCCGGTGCAGCGTCGCGGCGACGTTGACCTCGTTGGCCTCGTCGACGCGCTCGTAGAGCACCTCGCAGGCCTCGTCGGCCGTCGGGCAGTCCGATAGGGTGCGCTGGAGCTCCCGCGACAGGTGGGGCTTCGAGTCCCAGCGGCGCGTGCTCGACAGCGCGTTCGCGAGCGTGACGACGACGGCGAGGCGCATGGGTGCGTCGAGGTGCGCCGCGTCGCGACGAGCGCTCGAGGGCGCCGCGTCGCTGCGGACGACGAAGCACGACCTCGTGCGGCTCGGCTCAGGCTCAGAGTCGCTCGAGGTCGGCAAGATGATGGCAAGTGCCGCAAGTTGCCGCATATAGTGAAGTGCCGCAAAACCCCTAGCGTCGCGGCTGCCCCGACAGGAATTTGCGACAGCCCCAGCATGGGCTAGGAAAAAGCCAAGCACACCATGCTGGGAGCGCTCTTTGTCGCCGCTCTCGCGGCCGCGAACCCCACGCCTACGCCGACGTCCGCGCCGACGTCGGCGCCGTCGGCGCCGTCGTCCTGCCCGACGGTGGCGCCGACGCTGTCGCTGGCCCCGACGCGGGTGCCGACGTCCCGGCCGTCGCCGGAACCCACGACGTCCCTGCCCTCGCCCGCGCCGTCGTCCTGCCCGACGGCGGCCCCGACGATGACCAAGGCGCCGACGCGCCAGCGGCGCAACTGGGCGGCGACCGGCCTTGAAATCGGCGTCGACTACTCGAGCGCCGCGATCTGCGCCGACTACCTCGCCTTCGGCCGCCAGCTCAACTGGGGCGGCACGCCGGGGCTCGTCCTGAACGACAACCTCTTCAGCTGGGATGGCAGCGACCTCTTCAACCCCTACTACGTCGTCTACGAGATGAGCGGCCCGTACTACGAGGCGAACTACGCGCGAAACGAGAATGGCATGTCTATCGAGCTGACCGGCGACGCGCGGACGTCCAAGCTCTACGACATCGGCGCCGAGATCATGGACCATTTCCACGAGTGTTCCATGACGTTGAACTGCGCCGCGCGGACCTGGTACCTCCCCATACGGCAGAGCAGTTCGACGTGGTCCCGGTTTTGGAACGTCGGCATGTGCGGCGGCGGCGTCGAGATCAACAGCGACCAGTACCAACGTGGCGTCTGCTGGTGCCCGACTGCGAGTTACGCAGCTGGTGGTTCCTTCCACTCCAAGATGATACGGCCCTGCAGCTCCGCGACCGGCGGCTGGGACGACACGAGCGGCTGGGACCCAAACTTCGTCCGCGGGAACAGCTGGGGCGCGTGCGTCAGCCAACTCGCGACGGTCTGGGACGGGCTGTCCATCAACGTCGACTTCGGGCCGTCGTCCGCGCCGACGACGTCCGCGCCGTCGGTGACGCCGAGCCCGTCGCCGGTCCCGACGACGCCGCCGAGCCCGGCCCCGAGCTCGGCGCCGACCGCGCCGCCGACCTCGTCCCCGACCATCAGCCTCAGCCCGTCGAGCGCGCCGTCGAGCGCGCCGAGCGCGGCGCCGTCGAGTCCGCCGTCGCCGGCGCCGAGCGCGGCGCCGTCGAGCGCGCCGAGCGCGGCGCCGTCCGCGGCGCCGTCGCCGGCGCCCAGCGCGCGGCCCTCCTCCCTCCCGAGCGCGCCGCCGTCCGCGGCGCCGTCGCCGGCGCCCAGCGCGTGGCCCTCCTCCCTCCCGAGCGCGCTGCCGTCCGCGGCGCCGTCGCCGGCGCCGAGCGCGTGGCCCTCCTCCCTCCCGAGCGCGCTGCCCTCCGCGCCGCCGTCGCCGGCGCCGAGCGCGGTCCCCACGGGCATGCCGCTCCCCTATCCGACGCTCGCGCCGTCGCCCTACCCGACGCCGGCCTGCGACGCGGACGCGCACCTCTACCGCCTCGCGCTGTCCGGCGCGGGCTGGGCCGCGGGCGCGGCGTTCGTCTTGGACCACCGCGACCCGGCGGAGGCCCTCGTCGTCGAGGGCGGCCTCGACGCCTTCGGCGGCGCCTACGCGCGCGGGGCCACGGTCGCCACGGGCGACGGCGCCGAGGTCTTCGTCTGCCTCTGGGACGGCTGCTACGACCTCTCCGTCCGCGGCAACGCCACGGCGCCGGCGCGGCTCGACTTCCGCGACGCCGACGGCCACCGCTTCGCCTGCGACGGCGTCGGCTGCGCCGAGAGCTTCTGCGCGCTCGCGGGGGACCTCTACGACCGCCCGACGGTGGCGCCGACCGTCGACCCGACCGCGCGGCCCACGGCGGCGCCGTCGACCGCGCCGACGGCCGCGCCGTCGCCGGCGCCCACCGCGGACCCCTCGCGCGCGCCGACGGCGGGGCCGTCGTCGTCGCCCACGGCGCGCCCGTCGGCGGCGCCGAGCGCGGCGCCCAGCGCGTCGCCCTCCGCGTCGCCGAGCGCGCCGCCGACGCCGCGGCCGTCCGCCGCGCCGACGACGACGCGCGCGCCGACGGCGACGCCGACGACCGCGGCGCCCTCGGTGCCGCCGACCGCCGCGCCGTCGCCCCAACCCTCGACCGCCGCGCCGTCGTCGTCCGGCGCGCCGTCCGCGACGCCGACGCCCGCGCCGTCGACGGCGTCGCCGAGCGCCGCGCCGACCGCGGCGCCGACCTCCGTCCCGACCGCGATGCCCGCCCCGCGGCCGACCGCCGCGCCGACGGCGTCCCGCGCCCCCTCGGCGGCGCCGACGGCGCCCTTCCCGCCCGCGGACGACGGCCCCGTCGACGTCAGATTGGAGGCGCCCGGCGCCGTCGGCTCCTGCGACGCTCTGACCGTGTCCGCGGCGTCGTCGACGGGCGGCGGCGGCCGGCCCCTCGCCTACGCCTGGGCCGTCGTCGCGACGCCCGCGGGCCAGGGCTGCGCCGCGGCCGTCGCGGCGGCGCTCGGCGACGCGGAGTCCGCCTCCGTGCCGCCGGCGACCATGGCCGCGTGCCGCGGCCGTTCGCTCGACGTCACGGCGACGGCGACGCGCTTCGACGGCGCCGCGGGCTTCGCGACCGCGGCCGCGCGCGTCGACACGGCGCCCCTGCCCGGCCTCGCGATCCTCGGCGGCGCGGTGCAGACCGCGCGGCCCGCGGCCGGCGTCCGCGTCGCGGCCGTCGCGACCGCCGCCGCGTGCGCCAATTCACAGACACCCACCTCCAATGCACTGACTTTCTCCTGGAGCGGCTCCCTGGTGCGCGACGGCGCCGTGGTCGCCCTCCCGCCCTCGGCGTCCCTCGACGGCCGCGTCTACGAGACCGCGGACGTCCGCGCGGGCGACGTCTTCGACCTCGCCGTCGCCGTCTCCGACGGCCAGCGCCGCAACGAGGCCGCGGCGACGGTGACGACGGCCGCCTCGGCGCTCGTCGCGGCCATCGCCGGCGGCGACCGCACCGTCGACGGCGGCGACGCCGTCGTCCTCGACGCGTCCGCGAGCTGGGACCCCGACGACGCCGCCGCCGCGCTCGCGTTCCGCTGGGACTGCGCCGGCGCGGACGTCGCGGGCGCCGTCGCGTCCTTCGCCGCGTCGGGCCTCGCGCCCGGCGCGGCGAAGACCTGCGCCGTGACCGTGTCGTCGGCCGACGCGCGCGAGGCGACCGCGACCGCGACGATCGCGCGGCGCGACGGCGCGGCCGCGGTCGCGGCCGCCGTCGTCGGCCAGCCCGCGGCCCGGGTCAACCCGAGCGCCAAGCTCGTGCTCGCGGGCGACGCGCCCGCGGGCGACCGCGCCTGGACGCTCGACGCCGGCGTCCTCGCGGGCGGCGCGAGCCTCGACGCCGCGGCGCTCACGCGCCTCGACGCGGCGTCGCTCGCGCTCGCCGCGGGCGCGCTCGCGCCGGGCGCGTCCTACGCCTTCACGCTCCGGTCCGGCGCGGGCGCGGCGACCGTGCGCATCACGACGAACGCCCCGCCCTTCGCCGGGACCCTCGCCGCGTCGCCGTCCGCGGGCGTCGCGCTCGCGACGCCGTTCTTCTTCGCCGCGCGCGGCTGGACCGACGACGCGGGCGACCTGCCGCTGAGCTACGGCTTCGGCCTCCGGAGCGCGACGGGCGACGCGCCCCTCCGCGCGCCGGGCGCGTCGCCGTCGCTCGGCGGCGTGGCGCTGCCGCCGGGCAACGCGTCCGCGTACGTCGACGTCGCGGACGCGTACGGCGCCGCGACGACGGCGTACGCGGCCGTCGCCGTGCGGCGCGGCGCCTGGACCGCCGCGTCCCTCGCGACGGCGAGCGACGCGGCGCTCGGCGTCGCGCTCGCGGCGCGGGACGCGGACCGCGTCTGCCAGGCGGCCCTGGCCATCGCCGGCCTCGCGGGCGACGTCGCCGGCGCCGACGCCGTCCGCGGCGACGTCCTCAAGGCGCTCGTCGGCGCCGCGGCGCTCTCCGAGGCGACGGCCGCCGCCGCGGGCGCGCTCGCCGCCGCCGTCGCCGCGGCGGCGACGCCGGACCTCGACGACGACGCCGCGCGCGACGCCGCCGTCGTGGTCGGCGACGCGGCGGCCGTGGCTTCAACCGCGGGCCTGGACGCCGCGACGCGGACCCACCTCGTCGACGCCGTCGGCGCGCTGCTCGAGACCTCCGCCGCGGACGCCGCGGCGACGGCGCTCGACGCCGTCGGCGCCGCGACGCTCCTCGGCGCCGTGCCCGGCGAGCGGGCCGTGTCGACGTGCGCCGCGCAGCTCTGCGTCGCGTCCGCGCGCGACGCGGCCCTCGCGACGCCGTCCGTCGCGGCGGCGGCGCGCGGCGACGTGACGCTCGTCGAGTACGCCGTCGACCGCCGCGGCGCGGCCAACTTGACGGACGCGCCCGTCGCTCGCGTCCACGTCGGCGGCGGCCGGCGGCGCGCGGCCGCGGCCGGCGGCGTCGTCCGCGTGACCTTTGCGCACCCGGCGCGGAGTCCCGAGAACGAGGCGCTCCTCCGCAACGAGTCCGTGGACTGCGCCGCGCGCGACGACGTCGTCAACGGCACGTCGTGCGGTGTGGACGTCGACTGCTCCCTCTTCGAAGGTTTCGTGAACCCCTGCGCGGCCGGCGCGGCCTGCCTCGCCTACGAGGACGCGGCCTGGGGCTCCTCCGGCGCCTGCCGCGCCGTCAACGCCACGGCGAACACGACGACGTGCGCCTGCGCGGTCGACGAGCGGCGCTCCGTCGAGGTCGTGCCGAGCTCCGAGATCGTCGCGCGCGAGTTCGCGGCGGCGTTTCGCAACGACCCCCTGGCCCTGGGCAAGACGCGCCTCGTGCTCTACACGCTCGCGGCGCTCGCGGGCGTGCTCGTCCTCGCGACGCTCTGGGGCTACCGCGAGGACCGCAACGACCACGAAAAGACGAACGAGCCCGCGGAGACGCTCGAGCCGCTCACGCCGCTGCGCACGCGGGACCGCGCGGTGCAGAATCTGAACGAGTCGCTGCCGAGCTGGGCCCGCGTGAAGAACGCGCGGACGTTCTTCGCGCGACTGCGCGATGAGCACGCGTTTTTGGGGTACGTGCTGGCCTACGACGAGGTCCGGCCCCGGCCGCTCCGCGCGCTCCACCTCTTCACGGACTACCTGTGGCTCTACGCCGTCGAGGCGGCGCTGTTCATCGTCGCGTTCCCGGACATGGGCTGCGACCGCTACGTCTACGAGGCGCCGTGCCTCGAGCCGACGAACGCGTACTTCCCCGCGGTCAAGGCCTGCCAGTGGCGCGGCGCGGACGTCGAACCGAGCTGCGCGCCCAACGCGACGGAGGGCGCCTCCATCTTCACCTACGTCTTTCTGCTGTTGGTCGTGTCGTCGATCATGGTGCCGCTGTCGTCGGTTGTCGCGCATTTGGTCGACGTGCTCGTTTCGCCGGGCGCGTCGAGCGCGAAGGTCGAGGTCGGCGGCGGCGGCGACGAGACGTTGAAGACCGTCGACGAGGAGGCGCCCATGGGCGACCGCGTCGACTTCGTCGTGCGGGAGACCACGGTCGCGCTGCGCGCGCGGCGCGCGGAGCTGCAAAAGGCCGTCGAGACCGGCGCGGCGTCGCCGAAGACGTTAGCCCGCTTCGAGGTCGCCCGGGGCTTCAAGCCCAAATATACCGTCACCTGGCGGCGCCTCTTCTACCGGGGCGAGACGGACGACGAGCGCTTCGCGCGGAAGACGCGGCGGTCCGTCCGCCGCGATTTGCAGCGGGCGGACCGCTACCTCGCGGAGTTCGAGGGCCTCAACGACGACGAGCAGTCCAAGCTCCTCGGCGAGTACGCGCGCCTCGAGCAGCTCTCGCCCCTGGAGCAGCGGATTTATTTAAAGAACCGCGCGGAGGACGTGCTCGACGAGCACGCGGCCGAGGACCTGCCGCCGGCGACGCGCGCGGGGCGAGCGCTGGCGCTCGTTCTGTTCATCGCCGCCGTCGCCTTCCCGCTCTACTACGTGCTCGTCGCCTTCCAGCACATCGCGGCGTCCTCGAAGGCGACGTCGCGCGAGTGGCTGAAAGGCGTGTCCTTGGCCGTCGTGTGCGACATCTTCCTGTACTCCCCCGCGCACGTCGCGTTCTTCAACGTCTACCTGCCGTCGCTACTGCGCACGCGCCTGCGGTCCCTGGCGGACCTTCGGGGGCCGAGCGACTTTGAGTTCGCGACGCCGCTCCGCGAGGGCGCGGCGGCTCACGTCGCCGCCCAGAAGAAGCACCTGCCGCTCGCGGCCCTCGTCCTCGCGGCCCAGCCCAAGCCCGCCAGCGAGGCGACGGCGGCGGCCGCGCCGCGGCGGAACGCGGGCGTCGCCGTCGCCGTCTGGGCCGCGGTGCTCCTGCTCCCGGAGCTGCTCCAGGACCTCGTCGTCGACGAGCTCATCGTCGCCGGCGTCTCCGCGCTCATGGTGCTGGTGGTGGAGGTCGGCCAGCTCGCGTCGCGCGACGCCCTGCGGCTCCTCGACCGCGTCGGCCTCGCGGTCTGGCTCGCGTCGCTCGTGGGGGGCTTCGTCGCGGTGGTCGCGGTGGCGGCCGCGTGCCGCCGGTGCTACGCGCGCGACGAGGCCTTCTCCGTCTTCCCCGACTTCCTCTTCCCCAAGAGCCCCCAGCAGCGGCCGTCGCTCTGGGCCGCGCCCGAGGAGACCTTCACGCCGCTCCACAAGATCGGCGCGTTCTTCGAGGACGACGTCGTCGGCGACGATCGCGACGACGACGGCGACGCGACGCCCCTCGTGTCCCCGCGCTACAAGGCCGACGAGACGCGCCCGCCGAAGCGCCTCGGCGCCGCCGACTACAAGGCCGACGAGGCGCGCCAACCGACGCGCCTCGGCGCCGCGGCCAAGCTCGACCTCCTCTCCTTCGACGGGCCGCTGTCGCCGGAGCAGCAGCAGTGCGACGCGCTGCGGAAGACGGCGGAGACGGAGCTCACGCGCCTCGAGGCCCACGCGGAGCGCCAGCGGCGCACGTCCCACGACCGCCTCGAGCGCCGCCTCCACAAGACCGAGCGGGCCCTGTCGCCCGCGGAGGCGCGCGACGCCGAGGCCCAGCACCAGCGCACGCTGGAGCGCGTCGCGGGCAGGGGCGGCGAGTCTGCGACTTCGACGCTGCCCTAAACTTATATATAGTTTGCACATGGCTGATACCACTAAGGGAGTGATCCGCCGCGACGACGACGCCAAGGCCGAGCGCGACTCGCCCGCGCGCAAGCGCAGCATCTCGGGCTCGGGCGACGGGTCGGCGTAAAGATTGTTAGGCTATAGTCCTCGCGCGTCGAGTTCCGCGAGGGCCTCTATAGCTCGCTTGTCGCCCTTGGCAGCGGCGCGCTCGAACCAGCATCTGGCTTTGCCGAGTTCGACTTCCGTGCCTTCTCCGTCCCTGTGACAGCAGCCAAAGTTGAACTCTCCAACGGTAAGGCCTTGATCCGCCGCGAGCGCGTAGTACCGGAACGCTTCTTCAAATCTCTCTTCAGAAACAAGTAGAATCCCTAAATTGATTTGCGCGAACGCTTCGCCCCGGTCTGCGGCCGTGCGATACAGCCGCTCCGCCTTCTTCTTGTCAAGCTTGACGCCACTTCCAGTGTGGTACAATCCAGCAAGGTTTGCCATCGCGTCCACGTTCCCGAGCTCCACGGCGCGCTTCCAAATCTTCGCGGCTTTCTTATCGGATTTCACGAGGCCGTAGTAACCTTCGCGGTACGCACTTCCCAAAGACGAAATTGCTTCCGGCACCTCGTTCTCCACATGGCGGCGAAGACGCGCGAGTTCTTCCGCATGGTCTTCTGCGCACGGTATGCGACAGAGGGGACACGCGCCGGTGCCGATCTTGTCCTGGCACGACTCGCAGACCATCCGGCAGCAACAGACGCGAAACACGCCCGCAGCATTCACGTCCCACTCCTCGAGGCAGATCGGGCACCGCGACCCGTACCGCGCCGACGTCGGCTCGGGCTCCGGGTTCGCCTCGCGCCGCGCGCGAGCGGCCTCGTGTTCCGCCGCGATGCGCGCGCGGACCTCGTCGGCGTGCGACCGCGGCGCGGGGCCGTAGAACACGTCCCGCGGCGGCGACGGCGCGCGCGTCGGCGCTTCCGCCGCGCGCTCGCTTCGGATCTTCTTGCACGCCTTCCGGTGACCCCGCTCGCGCCAATCGATGCGTTGGCATTCAGTCGAACAATACTGCGTAGTTCCGCACGGACACTTCAGCAAAGTTCTCGGTTTCGCCCCACAAATTGTGCACGTCAAACGCAGCTGTAGCGCTTTCGCCCGCGCCTTCTTCTCTTCGTATTCGCGCTGCTTCTCGACGTACTCGGCCTTCATGATCGTTTGCGGGGCGGCGCGCGTATACTTGTTGGGGGCGCAAGAGGGGCTCGATCACGCAAGGGCAAAATCGCTCATGGCCGCTGGCTTAGGCCTGGCCTGGAGTCGCTTACTGCTAGCCCGGGCCTAGCCGAGACCCACGGGGGAACCGGACTCTCGCTGGGCGTGGTATGGGGCACTTAGGCCGATCCTCCCGATCGTGCTCCCGCTCCCCGCTCCACTACCCTAGCCCTTCCCTTTGATTCTCCATGCCCCCCTCGGCGGCGTCGTCGGCCTTGTGCCAGGTGGGCGTCGCGTTCAAGAACGCCAGAATCCAGACCGCGAAGGTCGGCGCGGAGAGGAACGCGGCGACGACGACGCCGAGGCCAAGCACGACGCGCCCGCGCGCAAGCGCAGCATCTCGGGCTCGGGCGACGACGCGGCGTAAAGATTGTTAGGCTATACTTGCGCGGTCAAGGCGCGCGAGGTTCGCTATAGCATGCTCGTCGCCCTTGGCAGCGGCGCGCTCGAACCAGTATCTGGCTTTGCCGAGGTCGACTTCCGTGCCTTTACCATTCCAGTAAAAGCAGCCAAGGGAAGCCTCCGCATAGGTACTTCCTTGATCCGCCGCGAGCGCGTAGTAACGAAACGCTTCTTCGGATTTCTCCTCAGAATGAAGTAAAAACGCTAAGCTGGTTTGCGCCCGTGCATCGCCCCGATCCGCGGCCATTCGAAACAGCCGCTCAGCCTTCTTCTTGTCCAGCTTGACGCCACTTCCAGTCACGCGCAATTCCCCAAGTCGTACCATCGCGTCCACGTCGCCGAGCTCCACAGCGCGCCGGTAAATCTTCGCGGCTTTCTTATCGGATTTCGCGAGGCCCATCCGACCGTGGCGGTACGCACTTCCCAAAGACGAAATCGCTTCCGGCACCTCGTTCTCCACATGGCGGCGAAGACGCGCGAGCTGCTCCGCATCGGTTTTCGCGTGCGGTATACGACAGAAGGGACACGCGGCTTCGATCTTGTCCTCGCACGATTGGCAGACCCTCCGGCAGCAACAGGCGCGAAGCACGCCCGCAGCATTTACGTCCCACTCCTCGAGACAGATCGGGCACCGCGGCCCGTACCGCGCCGAGAGCGGCTCCCGCTCCGGCTTCGCCTCCCGCAGGGCGCGTGCGGCCTCGTGCTCCGCCGCGATGCGCGCGCGCACCTCGTCGGCGTGCGACCGCGGCGCGGGGCCGTAGAACACGTCCCGCGGCGGCGACGGCGCGCGCGTCGGCGCTTCCGCCGCGCGCTTCCGGATCTTCTTGCACGCCTTCCGGTGGCCCCGCTCGCGCCAGTCGATCCGTTGGCATTCAGTCGAACAATATTGTGTCGTCCCGCACGGACACTTCAGCAAAGTTCTTGGTTTCGCCCCACAAATTGTGCACGTCAAACGCAGCTGTAGCGCTTTCGCCCGCGCCTTCTTCTCTTCGTATTCGCGCTGCTTCTCGACGTACTCGGCCTTCATGATCGTTCGCGGGGCGGCGCGCGGGGTGTGGGGCGCAAAGAGGGCCTCGATCGCGCAGGGGCAAAATCGCTCAAAATCTGACCTAGGAGGCCTAAATCCACCCCTAGGCATTCGAGAGCATCGCGCTCATGTCGTTCTCCATGCCCCCCTCGGCGACGTCGTCGGCCTTGTGCCAGGTGGACGTCGCGTTCAAGAACGCCAGGCACCAGACCGCGAAGGTCGACGCGGAGAGGAACGCCGCGGCGACGACGACGCCAAGGCCAAGCACGACTCGCCCGCGCGCAAGCGCAGCATCTCGGGCTCGGGCGACGACGCGGCGTAAAGATTGTTAGGCTATACTCCTCGCGCGTCGAGGTGCGCGAGGTTGTGTATAGCATCCTCGTGGCCCTTGGCAGCGGCGCGCTCGAACCAGTATTTGGCTTTGCCGAGGTCGACCTCCGTGCCTTCTCCGCGGCTGTAACAAAGGCCAAGGTTGAACTCTCCAGGGGTATAGCCTTGATCCGCCGCGAGCGCGTAGTACCGGAAAGCTTCGTCAAATTTCTTCTCAGCATCAAGTAAAAACCCTAACCTGTTTTGCCCAGCCGCGGAGCCCCGATCTGCGGCCATGCGAAACAGCCGCTCTGCCTTCTTCTTGTCCAGCTTGACGCCACTTCCAGCCTCGTGCAATTCCCCAAGATATACCATCGCGTGCACATCTCCGAGCTCCACGGCGCGCTTCCAAATCTTCGCCGCTTTCTTATCGGATTTCACGAGGCCGAACCAACCTCGGCTGTACGTGTCTCCCAAAAACGCAATTGCTTCCGGCACCTCGTTCTCCACATGGCGGCGAAGACGCGCGAGCTCCTCCGCACTGTCTTTTGAACACGGTACACGACAGAGGGGACACGCGCCGAATCCGATCTTGTCGTTGCACGATCGGCAGACCGTCCGGGAGCAACAGACGCGAAACACCGGCGACCCATTCACGTCCCACTCCTCGAGGCAGATCGGGCACCGCGACCCGAGCCGTGCCGAGGCCGGCTCCCGCTCCGGGTTCGCCTCGCGCCGCGCGCGCGCCGCGTCGTGTTCCGCCGCGATGCGCGCGCGCACCTCGTCGGCGTGCGACCGCGGCGCGGGGCCGTAGAACACGTCCCGCGGCGGCGACGGCGGGGGCGTCGGCGCTTCCGCCGCGCGCTCGCTTCGGATCTTCTTGCACGCCTTCCGGTGACCCCGCTCGCGCCAGTCGATCCGTTGGCATTCAGTCGAACAATACTGCGTAGTTCCGCACGGACACTTCAGCAAAGTTCTCGGTTTCGCCCCACAAATTGTGCACGTCAAACGCAGCTGTAGCGCTTTCGCCCGCGCCTTCTTCTCTTCGTATTCGCGCTGCTTCTCGACGTACTCGGCCTTCATGATCGTTTGCGGTGCGCGGCGACAGTGTCGGGGCTCGATCTCGCAGGGTAAAATCGCATGCGCCGCGGCTAAGCAAAATCGCTCAAAATCTACCCCGGGCCTAAATCACCCCTAGAGCATCGCGCTCATGTCGTTCTCCATGCCCCCCTCGCCGGCGTCGTCGGCCTTGTGCCAGGTGGGCGTCGCGTTCAAGAACGCCAGGCACCAGACCGCGAAGGTCGGCGCGGAGAGGAACGCCGCGACGACGACACCAAGGCCGAGCACGACGCGCCCGCGAGCGAGCGCAGCATCTCGGGCTCGGGCGACGACGCGGCGTGAAGACTTAGGCTATACTCGCTCGTCGAGGCGCGCGAGGTTCGCTATAGCATGCTCGTTGCCCTTGGCAGCGGCGCGCTCGAACCAGTACCTGGCTTTGCCGAGGTCGACTTCCGTGCCTGCTCCGTCCATGTAACAGCAGCCAAGGCTATTCTCCGCATAGGTATAGCCTTGATCCGCCGCGAGCGCGAAGTACCGGAACGCTTCTTCATGTTTCTCTTCAGAGTAAAGTAAAGACCCTAAATTGTTTTGCGCGGTCGCTTCGCCCCGATCCGCGGCCATTCGAAACAGCCGCTCCGCCTTCTTCTTGTCCAGCTTGACGCCCAACCCCTCGTTGTACAAATCCGCAAGGTGTCTCGTCGCCTCCACGGCGCCGAGCTCCACGGCGCGCTTCCAAATCTTTGCGGCTTTCTTATCGGATTTCACGAGGCCGTACCGACCGAGGCGGTACGCGTTTCCCAAAAACGTAATTGCTTCAGGCACCTCATTCTCCACATGGCGGCGAAGACGCGCGAGTCTTTCCGCACCGGTTTCAGCGCACGGTAGTCGACAGAGGGGACACGCGTCGCGCCCGATCTTGTCCTGGCACGATCGGCAGACCCTTCGGCAGCAACAGACGCGAAACACGTTCTTCACATTCACGTCCCACTCCTCCAAGCAGATCGGGCACCGCGACCCGAGCCGTGCCGACAAGGGCTCCCGCTCCGGGTTCGCCTCGCGCCGCACGCGGGCCGCCTCGTGTTCCGCCGCGATGCGCGCGCGGATCTCGTCGGCGTGCGACCGCGGCGCGGGGCCGTAGAACACCTCGCGCGGCGGCGACGAAGGGGGCGTCGGCGCTTCCGCCGCGCGCTCGCTTCGGATCTTCTTGCACGCCTTCCGGTGGCCCCGCTCGCGCCAATCGATGCGTTGGCATTCAGTCGAACAATATTGTGTCGTCCCGCAAGGACAGTTCAGCAAGGTCTTCGGTTTCACCCCACAAATTGTGCACGTCAAACGCAGCTGTAGCGCTTTCGCCCGCGCCTTCTTCTCTTCGTATTCGCGCTGCTTCTCGACGTACTCGGCCTTCATGATCGTTTGCGGGGGGCGGTGCGCGGGCTCAGGTTGGGGGCGCAAGAGGGCTCGATCACGCAGGGGCAAATATCGCTCAAAATCTGGACCTGGGAGGCGTCTAGGGCTGAGCCCACCCCTAGAGCACCGCACTCATGTCGTTCTCCATGCCCCCCTCGGCGGCGTCGTCGTCCTTGCGCCAGGCGGGCTTCGCGTTCAAGAACGCGAGGCACCAGAGGACGAAGGTCGGCGCGGAGAGGAACACCGCGACGACGACGCCAAGGCCAAGCATGACTCGCCCGCGCGCAAGCGCAGCATCTCGGGCTCGGGCGACGACGTGGCGTAAAGATTGTTAGGCTATACTCCTCGCGCGTCGAGTTCCGCGAGGGCCTCTATAGCTGCCTCGTGGCCCTTGGCAGCGGCGCGCGCGAACCAGTATCTGGCTTTGCCGAGGTCGACTTCTGTGCCTTCTCCGCGCCTGTAACAACAGCCAAGGCAAGTCTCTCCACAGGCATAGCCTTGATCCGCCGCGAGCGCGTAGTATCGGAATGCTTCTTCAAATTCCTCCTGAGAATCAAGTAAAAACGCTAAACTGCTCTGCGAGAACGCGTCGCCCCGGGCCGCGCCCATGCGATACAGCCGCTCCGCCTTCTTCTTGTCCAGCTTGACGCCCCACCCCTCGCGGTACAGTTCGCCAAGAAGTCCCATCGCGTGCACATCTCCGAGCTCCACCGCACGCTTCATAATTTTCGCGGCTTTCTTATCGGATTTCACGAGGCCGAACTGACCTTTGTGGTACGCAATTCCCAAATGCGTAATCGCTTCCGGCACCTCGTTCTCCACATGGCGGCGAAGACGCGCGAGCTGCTCCGCATTGGTTTTTGGGGCCGGTAATCGACAGAGGGGACACGCGTTTCCGATCTTGTCCTGGCACGACCTGCAGACCAGCCGGCAGCAACAGACGCGAAACACGCCCGCAGCATTCACGTCCCACTCCTCGAGGCAGATCGGGCACCGCGACCCAAACCGCGCCGACGCCGGCTCCCGCTCCGGGTTCGCCTCCCGCCGCACGCGCGCCGCCTCGTGTTCCGCCGCGATGCGCGCGCGGATCTCGTCGGCGTGCGACCGCGGCGCGGGGCCGTAGAACACGTCCCGCGGCGGCGACGGCGCGCGCGTCGGCGCCTCGGCCCGCGCCGCCTCCGCGGCCTGGATCTTCTTGCAGACCTTCCGGTGGCCCCGGTCGCGCCAGTCGATGCGTTGGCAGGCCGTCGAACAGTAGGCCGTCGTGCCGCAACCTGCGCAAGCCTTGGCCTTGTCGGCGCCGCAGATCGTGCAGGTCTTGAGAGTGTCGAGTTTTTTGCCCCTCGCTCGGGCCATGCGATTCTCATACTCCAACTTCTTCTCTTGCCACGTCGCATTCTCTCGATTGCCGGCCATCGCGTCGCCCCGGGGTCGATCACCGTCGATCGCCGAGAGCCGCACTTTTCGCCTCAGCTGAGTGCGGGGACGGCGGTGCGCGCGCGCATATTCGCTCTTCACGCACCCATTTCAAACATGGCCCCGCGACGCCGGAAGGCCATCACGAAAGCAAAACCTGCCACGGCCGCCGATCTAACTCGCCTTCCCGAGTCGCTCATCATCGACTGCGTGCTCCCTTTCGCCGGCTACCGGGCCTCGTTTCGCCTCGATACTGTCCTCAAAGGCCGGCTCAGCGCGCAAGAGAACGCGTGGGAGCGGGCGCTGGAGGTGGGCCGGCGCGGCGTGTTCGGCATCACGCGCGCCGAGGCGATGGCGGAGCCCACGACTTTTACGCTCGTTGCCGATGACGGAGAAGAGTCGGAGGTCGATGCCGTCCCGGGCACCGCAAATTTGCCGCTCCTCAATTCAGTCCTGCACGTTGCCGTATCAGAAGATGAACCGGGTGACGACGCTCTCTTCGCCCTTCAGACCTTCTCGCAACTTCTCGCGCTAGGAATTCGCGGCACGGCAGAAACGTTGATGGCTACGGCGATGCGCTACAATCCACGCGACGAGCAATGCGTATCGATAGCTGATCGATCCGGCGTCTACACGCGCTACCACTTCGATATGTACGGTCGTGACGACGTGTGTACCGACGCGCTCCAGATGCTTCTCGACGCGGGGCTTGATCCAGATGTGAGGTTCATCTACGCCGCAAAGACTGAACTTGAAATAGAAGCGACGGCGCTCCACACTGCCCTCACGAATCCCTACTGGTCCGTGGAGCAGCGCCGCGTGCTCGTGCGAATTCTTCTCGACGCCGGCGCCAAGCCCGAGACCGTGTCGATTCGTCGCAACGGCACTGTCAACGCTTTAACAGCGGCCATCGCGTTGCAGGATGTTGGCCTTGTAAAGACGATCCTGACGGCTTCACGCGATCCGAAAGCTCTCGTTTTGCAACCGTATTTGAATGCCAAATTTACCTGGTCAAAAGCCGTGGTGACGCCATTAACCGACGCGGTAGCTCGGAAGAGTTGGCCCGTCGTGAAGCTGCTCCTCGATACCGCTCCAGAAGCCATTCGTGAGGAGACCCTTCTCCATAGCTGCGCGCGCAGACACGGCCCCGCGCTGATCGCCGCCGGCGCGGTCGTGACGTCCAAGGAGGAGCGGACCGGGAATTCGGCACTCCATCTCGCGCTCAAGCCCTATAATAATCGCGATCGCGACGCAAGCGCATCGTCTCCATACGCCCTGAGGAACGTGCATGAAGATGGTTGCTTCATCATGGGTTGGCGACTGAACCAGAGGACGTTCTTCCGCGCATTGATGAAGTCGGGAGCGGACGTGAAATCGAAGAACGCGATGGGTCAAACAGCATTGCATGTTGTCTGCGAGTATTCGTCTGGTGAGCCTTACGGAGGAACCGGCTGGCATTCTAAGTATTCTCCGTCCGAGGAAAATCCGGAAACGATGGCCGACGCGTGTCTCGATCGATTGACGCACGTGTCCGCCCTGGTTGCCGCGGGCGGCGACATTAACGCCAAGGACTCCAAGAATGCGCTAAGGGATCATTACGGTGGCAAGACGCCTCTTCTCTATGCAGTCGCATGGATGGACGCGCCGCGCGTGGAAGCACTGATCGGTCTGGGCGCGGACGTAAACGCCAAGGACTCGAGGAAAATGAACGCGCTCCATCATGCGATGCGCGCGTCCGATCTGCCCGATTCTGCACCTTGGCGCGCGGGGGGCTCCGAGCTGTCCCGGGCTCAAGCGAATGCGGTCTTCGAACGCAAGACGGAGGTCGTCGCGGCGTTGATCCGCGCGGGAGTCGACGCGAACGCGAAGAATTCCGATGGTCTCACGCCACTCATGTTCGCCCTTGACCAGAATTGCCGGTATCCTTTCCGAAGGACTTACAGTCAGACTCTGTTTCTAGATCTGCCTTCCCTTTGCCCGCTCTTCGAGGTGTTGATCGGAGCCTCGAACCTGAGCGCGCGGACGCGCAAGCGCGACAGCGTGCTGACGCTCGCCGCGCCCTGGGCGAACGCGGCGATCGTGCGCGCTCTCCTCGATGCCGCCGGCCCATCTCTGAATTTGAACTGGCGGAATCATATCGGAAAGACTGCTCTTATCCTGGCGGTCGCCGCAAGGCCACCGCAGATTGAGACGTGCAAACTGCTGCTCGAACGAGGCGCGAAGCCGAACCTTCGCGACATGCAGGGACGCACTGCGCTCTCCTACGCGCAGGTCTCCTATAGCCCTGAAGCGGGCATGGACGACAGCTTCGGCAAGCTCCTCCGAAAACACGGCGGGCGCACCTAGGTCCCTAAGCCCATGCTATTAATCCGAGTCCGAGTCCGACGACGACGACGACGAGTCCCGCTTCCGCTTCTTCGAAGACTTCTTCCGAGTCTTCTTCTTGTCCTTGGAGGACTTCTTCTTCTTGGACGAGGACTTCTTCTTCTTGTCCTTGGACGAGGCCTTGCGCTTCTTCGAGGGCGCCGCGTCCGCGAAGAGGTCGACGGTCGCCGTCGGCGCCGCGGGCCGCGGCGCGGCGCCGCGCGGCGCGCGCGGTCGGTCGTCGAGGGGCCGCTTGAGGCACGCGAAGCTCTCGTCGGGCACCGTGCCGTCGTTGGGCACGGTCGCGGGCTTCGGCGCGGGCGCGGGCGGCGGTGGCGGCGGCGGCGGCGGCTCGTCGTCGCGCTCGAAGACGTCCTTGAGGTCCCGGGCCGACGGCCGCGGCGGCTCGGCGACCGGCGGCGGCTCCGGGCGGTCCTCCGCCGCGGCGGCGGCCTCGTAGGCCGCCGGCGCGTCGGCGCCGGCCATGGGCAGGTAGGCGCCGACCTCGTTGGCGAAGCTCTTGCTCGCCGTCGCCGCCGTCGTCACGCGCGGCGCCGCGGCGGACGTCGCCTTGAATTGGCGGTCGCGCAGCGCGGCCGTCTCGACGTCGCCGCTGACCATGGGCACGGGGATGCCGAAGCGCTTGCAGAGCAGAGGCAGGGGCTGCCAGAGCCGCGTCGTCCGCGTCGGCAGGACGCGCCACGACGCGGGCTGGTCGGGCTTGGCGTCCGACGCCGGCTTCGGGGTCTTCGCGGGGACGCTCAGGCCGCCCTTGGCGGGGACGCTGAGGCCGCCCTTGGCGGGCACGCTGAGGCCGCCCTTGGCCGCCGCGGGCGCGACGGCCGACGGGTCGTGGGCGGACGCCGACGTCGTGAAGCGGCTGCCCATGGCCTTGGCGAGGCCCGCGAACTTTTCGCCGCCGAGCGCCGCGCGCGCGGGCGCGCGCGCGGGCGCGGGCTCGGGCGCGCGCTCCCCCAGGAGCTCCGCGCGCCGGCGGATGCCCGCGCCGGGCGCCTCGGCCTCGCGGCCGCCGCGGCGCAGCGCCGCGAGCCACGGCGACGGCAGCGGCGGGCCGCAGAAGCGGTGCGCCGCGCGCCAGCCCCGCGGCGGCCGCGGCAGCGGCGGCCGCGTCCGCGGGACCGCCGGCGCCGCCGAGGGCGAGAACCCCGCGATCGTGCCCGGCCGGTGGCTCGCGCTGCCCGTCAGCAGCGCCCGGGGCCCGTCGCCGAAGCGCGACGCCGTCGCCGCGAGGAGCGGCGGGCCGCCGCCGTCGTCGTCGTCGAGCGACGCGTCGTAGGCCTGGAGCAGCGCCTTGGGCGCCGCGCGCGCGTCGTAGACGTCGTCGTCGTCGTCGTGGAGCGCGAAGCCCGACGTGTCGCGGATGGCGAGGGACCGCGACGACCCGCCGCCCTTGAGCGCGTCGTCGACGCGGTAGACGTCGCGGCCCCGCGCCTCCTCGGGCCGGTCGAGGAAGCCCTCGTAGCCGACGCAGTAGCGGTGGCCGTCGCGGCTCGCCGAGCTCGTCGCGTGCGTCAGCGGCCGCGCGGGCTCCTCGTCGCTGTCGGGCTCGAGGCCCGCGGCGTAGCGCTTCTTCTTTCGCCGGCGCCGCAGGAACCGCAGCATCGCCGCGCCCTTGGACGCGGCCGACGGCGGCGCGGTCCGTGTCTCCGGCGCCGCCGCGAACAGAGCCTCCAGGCCGCCGCCGTCGATCGCGCGGCCGCCGCCGGCGCTCGCCTCGTGGCCCCGGAAGCCGCCGTCGACGGCGAGCGTGCGCCCGAGCAGTCCGTCGTGCTCGTCGCCGATGTCCTCCGCGCGCGCGGGCTCGACCTTCTGCCGCTTGGACCGCGAGCTCTGGAACGTCGCCGGCGTCCAGCCCTCGGCGCTGCCCACCGTGTTGTGGTAGCCCGCGCTGAAGCCGCCGCCGAAGGCGCCGTGGAACCGGCGCCCGCGCTCGACCTCGCGCTTGTACCAGTCGTTGTGCTCGTCGCCCATGCCTTTCGACGCGAGCACGTCGAGGTCCTCCTTCTTCTTGTTCGTGTTGGCCATGCTGTTGTCGCGCGCGCGCGCGAGGCGCGAGCGCGGCGTCGGCGGCGGCGGAGACGCGCAGACCGTGCCGCACTTTGCGGCAAGCTTTGGCTCGCCGAAGATGCCGAAGAAACATCCACAAGCCCGAGCTCGTATCAACCATCGATTGCTCGTGGATTGACGCCAGCCGCTCCCTGTTAGTCCATCCCGCGGCTGCCCGAGACGCCATGGGTAACAGCCTCGACTGCGGCCTCGGCGACTGCGGCTCGCCCGACGACGCGGAGTCGAGCGACTACTCGAAACCCGTCGAGTACGACCAGGTGCGCCGCCGCTCCTTTCCCTTTCGGGTGCGGCGCTCGCCGCGGCCGCCGCGCGGGTCGGGCGCCGGATCCCGGGGGCGCGGCGCCGCCGGGACCCGGGGCGCGCCGCCGCGGCGCGCCCGGCCGCCCGCCGCCCGCTCCGGCTCCCGCGCGCGCGCGCCGCTCCCGCCGCGCCGCCCGCCCGGACGAGCGGACCCCCGCGCGCGCGCCGCCCCTCCGCCGACGCCGTGATCATCCCGCGCGCAGGGGAAGCCGGCGCCCGTGCCGAAGAAGATCCTCAGCAGCCTCGAGGTGCACCGGCATCTGAAGGAGTATTACGAGGCCTGGAAGACGGGGACGATTCAACAAAAACAGCTCGAGATGCTCCAAAAAATGCCCGTGGACCCGGCGACGGGCCTCCTCTGGTGGCAGTGGGTCGAGCGGCACTCGGGCATCTGCGACCACCAGCCACCGCGCGACAAGCCCGCGTTCCTCGCGGCCTAGGCGCCGCGCATTTTGTCGGACCCGCGCTGCAGGGCGCCGCGGTCCCGGCGCTCGGTAAGAATGAGCTCCCGTCTCTTGTTAAGGGGGGCGTCGATCGAACAGGGGCCCGCGACCACCGTCCTTAGCTCCCGGCGAGTTCGTCCTCGAGCGCGGCCTCGAAGCCGAGGTGGCCGCGGAGGATCATCTCGTCGGTCACGCTCGCCGGCGACGCGCCGCTCAGCGTGGCGCCGTTGAGGTTCTCCGGGTAGGTCGCCTTGGCCAGCGCGAGCGCGCCGACGGCGAAGGGCACCTGGGACGCGGCGAACGACGCCGTCAGCGGCGACGGCTCGACCGCAAGGTCGACGACGCCGAACGCGAGGCACGCGACCATGAAGAGCGCGAAGGCCCAGCTCCCCGCGAGCAGGTCGTTGGCGACGTGCGGCGAGTCGGAGGCGACGAACCGTCGAAGCATGTCCGAGCCCGCGCCGCCGTTCGCCGCGAGGTTCTCGGGCAAAGCGCCCAGGACCATGACGAACGTCGCGAAGACGATGTAGGCGCCCGCGATCGCGTAGAGCAGCGGGATGATCTCGCCCGGGTGCGCGTCGACGGCGGCCGCGGCGCCCGCGAGGAACGTCGGCGCGCCGAGGCCGAGGCCCCAGGCGCCCGCGAGGATCGCGCTGTCGGCGACGTAGCGGTCCCACGGCGCCAGCGCGTCGATGCGCGCCGAGTCCGCGGCGTCGTTCTCCGCGCGCTCCGCGAGCGCGAGCACGCGCTCCGGGAACGAGCCCTGTATGAGCGCCGCGGCGCCGAGGAGCCAGAGGACGGCGGAAGCGAGATAGCAGTCGTTCGCGAGCGCGTCCGCGGGGTCGGACGCGGCGCAGACCGCGGCGCAGTAGGCGACGTACGCCACGCTGCCGAGTGCGAGCAAGGCCGCCCCGAGCTGCTGGTCCGTGCCCGCGAAGCGCGTCGCGAGGCGGCCGAGCCGCGGCCGCTTCCCGGCGGCGTCCAGCCGTTGTTCGAGCGCGGCGGCCGCCGCGTCGCGCCGCGCCGCGAGTCTCGCCGCGGCATCGGCGTCGGCGGCGCGCGTCGCGCGGAGCTTGCGCTCGGCCTCGTCGAAGAGCGGCTCCGTCGCCGACGCGGCGCCGAGGTCGCCCGAGACCCGCAGCCGGCCGAGCGCGACGGCCGCCGCGGACCCGTAGCGCTCGTCCATGAGGGCCTCGAAGACGTCCTCGTTCTTGTACGTCACGCGCGCGTCGGCGGCGCCGGCGTCGTCGATAGAGACGCGCGCGGCGCCCGCGCCGTCGACGGCGACCACGACCCAGCGCTCGGCGGGCCGCACGCGGAACGCGACGCGCTTGTTCCGCGCCGCGGAGGACTCGCCCACGCGCGTCCCGTCGAGGGCCTCCCAGAACGCGTCGCTCAGACTCGTCGTCCGCGCGAGCGTCGACACCGGCGCGGCGGCGGAGGCGGGCTCCTGAGGCGCCACCGGCGCCGGCGGCCGCCGCCGCGACACCGCGCGCCACGCGCGGCGCAGGCGGCTCGGTTTGGTGGTCGCGAGCGCTGCGCAGCGCAGCGCGGGGAATACGACGAGTAGGAGCAATCGCATCAGGCCTTCGCTTGCTGCTCTTTGACTTTGAGGACGCGCTGCCGGTAGCCCATGATGATGCCCGTCAAGCCGAGCTGCAGGCCGAGAAGCACGCGCCAGCGCACAGGTATTTTGGAGAAGTTAAACTTGAGTCCCATTAGCCTTGCCGACGCGTCTATTTGAGCCTTGCCGACGCGTCTATTTGTCTATTTGCTGCCCATGCGCTCGCCTTTGCTTGCGCCGCAAGTTGCGGCAGATTTTGTGGCTAAAAAAAGGCAAGAATGGCGAGTCGCAAACACCAAGCCCGCCGTCTGGGACGACCGCTTCTCGAGGCACAATGACGGAGTTCGAGACGCTGCGCTTCGCGCCCTTCTCGAGCGCGCCGAAGGTGGCCTTCTGGCAGGCCGTCGGCGACGCGAAGCTGCGCGACTGGCGCCTCGACGACGGCGCGCGGGCCATCACCGGCGCCTACTGGCCCGGCTCGTCGTCCGGCGGCGGCGCGCGCCTCGAGCTCGGCGCGTCGTCGGTGAGCGGCGGCGCCGGCCCGGAGGGCGCGCTCGCGGCGCCGGGCCGCCTGACGCTCGTCAACACCGTGGAGGCGTTCCGGTCGCGGGACAAGAACGCGTTCCTCGCGGACGCCGCTGCCGCGCTCGCGGACGCCATGGACTCGGGCGCGGCCTGGGAGCGGCCGGAGGTGCTCGCGGGCTTTGAGGTCCTGGCGTTCGCGGACCTGAAGACGCAGAAGTTCGTCTACTGGTTCGCGTTCCCGGCGCTCGCGCTCGACCCCGCCGCGCGGCTCGCGAAAAGCGAACCGCTCGCGAGCCTCGGCGGCGACGTCGCCGACCGGCTCGTCGCCGAGGCGCTCGCGTCCGTGGCCTTCGCCTTCGACCCGGCGACGAACACCATCCTCACGCTCGCGGCCGCGGCGGCGGTCGACGACGCGCCGAGGACGCTCGTGTTCTGCGTGGCGGACCCCGCGACGGCGCAGCCGGGCTGGCCCGCGCGGAACCTGGTCGCGCTCGTGTCGCGCAGGTTCCGCGCGACGGCGGCGCGCGTCGCGTGCATCCGCGCGACGGCCGCCGAGTCCGTCGTGCTCGACGTCGCGCTGCCCGAGGGCTGCGGCCGCGGCGCCGAGAGCCGGGGGGTCGGCTGGGAGCCGAACGCGGCGGGCCGCATGGGCCCGCGGTCCGTGGACCTGGCGCACCTCAGCGACCCGGCGGAGCTCGCGACGGCGGCGGCGACGCTGAACCTGGAGTTGATGCGCTGGCGGCTCCTGCCGGACCTCGACGTGGACAAGCTGAAGGCGACGAAGTGCTTGCTCTTGGGCGCGGGCACGCTCGGCTGCGCCGTGTCGCGGAATCTCGTGGCCTGGGGCGTGGCCCACGTGACCTTCGTGGACTCGGGCAAGGTCTCCTACAGCAACCCGGCGCGCCAGTCGCTCTACGAGGTCGACGACGCCGCGAAGCACAAAGACAAGGCGGTCGCGGCCGCGGACGCGTTACAACGCATCGCGCCGGGCACGTCCTCGAAGCCCGCGCGCTTCGAGGGCCGGGTCATGACCATCGCCATGCCCGGCCACTCCCTCGCCGGCGACGCGAACGCCGAGCAGGATTTGCAGGACCTGTCGGCGATGGTGGACGCGCACGACGTCGTCTTCCTCCTCACGGACACGCGCGAGGCCCGGTGGCTGCCGACGGTGCTCGCGGCGGCGCACGACACGCTGCTCATCAACGTCGCCCTGGGCCTCGACACCTTCGTCGTGAGCCGCCACGGGCTGGCCGGCCAGGGCCCGGGGAAGCTCGGCTGCTACTTCTGCAACGACGTCATGGCGCCGAGCGACTCGTCGAAGGACCGGACGCTGGACCAGCAGTGCACCGTGTCGCGGCCGGGCCTCGCGCCCGTGGCGTCGGCGCTCGCCGTCGAGCTGCTCGTCGCGCTCCTGCACCACCCGGCCGGCGGCGCGGCGGACGCGGACCCGGAGACGCCGCTGTCGCAGCGCGTCGACGCGAAGGCGCGGCCCCTCGGCATCCTGCCCCACAGCGTCCGGGGCTTCCTCACGCACTTCCAGACCGTGCTGCCGACGACGCGCGCCTTCGACAAGTGCTCCGCCTGCTCCGACGCCGTCGTCGGCGCCTTCCGGGACCGGGGCTTCGCGTTCGTCGCCGCGGTCGCCGCGGACCCCGCGCACCTCGAGGCCGTCTCGGGCCTCACGGGCATGAAGGCCGACGTCGGCGACTGGGAGGACGACGACGACGACGACTTTTAGGGTCGTATGTGTGTGTGCGTGTATGAATTACGATATACGGGGTCGGGGCTCGGGGCCTCAGAGGTTTTGCGTCGTCCCGAGGGGCACGGCGTCGTAGCCGTCGACGATCTCGAGCTGGAAGTGGTCGCGCTTCTTGTCCGGGCTCGGGGACTCCGGCGGCGCGTCGTCGCCCGCGCCGCGCGTCGGGACGAGCTCGAGGCCGGCGTCGTCCTTGGCGGCGCCGTCGCCGCGCGCGGCCGCGTCCGCGTCCTCGTCGGGCTTCGCGGGCTTCGTGCAGGGCGTGCACAGGGGGCCGTCGTCGTCGTCGTCGTCGTCCTGGTCCGCGTCGCCGCCCTTGGACTGGGTGAGGTCCTCGAGCTCCTTGCGCTGCTCCTGCAGGATGTACTCGTACGTCGTCAAATCCTGCCTGACGAGCATCGCGTGAAAAAAGCCGAGCTGGCCGATGAGCACGACCAGCGGCAGCAGGAGCGCCGCGTAGGCGTAGACGACGACGACGTAGCCGCTGAGGCCGAACGCGTCCGCGAGCGCGTGGCGCCGCGCCAAATCGCAGACCTCGGACGTCGCCTTCCGCCGCGGGTGCGTGACCTCGACGGCCACGTAGCAGCTGAGGCAGAGCTGGAGGAACGTGAAGCAGCACGTCGAGCCGATGACCGCGAGGAAGTAGGCGTAGTTCTTGGAACCGACGCACGTGTTGAGCCACTTGCAGTGGTGGTCGAAGCGGAGCACGCACTTGTCGCAGAAGCGGCAGTGCTTCGAGGAGGCGAAGACGTGGGCCTGGCAGAGGTAGCAGAGGCACGTCTCCTCCGACGCCGCGCGGGCCAGGGCCGCGTCGCGGCCCTTGCGGGATCGGAGGCAGCCGCCGGCCAGCGGGCTCACGGAGAGCGGCTCGCAGCACGCGGCGAGCCGCGACCCCCGCGGTGGCCGGCCCTCGAAGTCGCCGCCGAGCTCGCGCCCGCTCCGCCCGCCCGCGGGCTCGCGCCGCACGTGCGGGTCCCGCGGGTCCACGGCCGCCGTGATCCACGCGCTCGCGAACGTCACGCCCGCGACGCAACTGTAGACGCCGCACGCCGCCCAGCGCCAGGGCTCGGGCACGACCGGGAGCAGCACGAAGTAGAAGTCGAAGAGGATCGTCGGAAACAGGGCCCATGTCAGGCACTGGAGCGGGTGCAGCGGCCAGTCGAAGCCGTTCTCGCGGGACATGGGGCTCGACAGGAGCGCGCGCAGCCGCCGGTCCGCGCCCGGCGACGACAGGGTGCGGAGACGCGGGGGAGGGCTCCGCCGCCCAGGCTAGGTGCGAGCACGCAGGCGAACGCTCGATCCGGCCGACACCCTCGCGCTTTGCACCTCTCGCAGGACGACGCCCTCGCGGCCGAGCTGCTTTATTGCCTCAGCTTTTTGCATGTGCGAGAAGTGCAATAGCGGTTCTGAATCTGCCGACGATGCCGTCGCCAGCCCACGTTGACCCGCGGGCCAGCTGATGGACACTCGGTAGCTCGAGGCCCCTCGTTGCCAGCCATGGAGGAGTTTTTCTTAAATGATCAGTTGTACGAAGCCGCCGAGAGCGGAGATGTACCACTGATTCGTACCGTTGTGGCGCTGGGCGCGGACGTGAATCATCGGAGAGACAGAGCCCTGTGTCTTAGCCGCGCTGCTTGGAATGGTCATACGGCGGCCGTGGAGCTCTTGCTCGCAAGTGGAGCCGACGTCGACGCGTCGCCGCTCGACCGCGTCGGGTTCACCGCGCTTCACGCAGCTGCAGTAATCGGACACGTCGAGATCATGGGCCTCTTGCTCGCGGCCGGCGCGGACGTGCACATCATGGCCGTGCATGGGACTCCCTTGTACAGTTCGGTTGGTTATACCGCGAAGCAAGCGCGCGGCGCGAAACTGCTCCTTTTGCACGGGGCACGCGTCGGCGATGTTGCCGGGCCATCGTCTCCCGCCCGGCCCCTCTACAAGGCAATCGAGTGCGGACAACGCGACCTGGTCAAGACATTTCTCCGCGCCGGCGCAGAAATACCCGCAAGACTCCCTGCCCTTCCCCTTACTTCAACTTATAATACTTCCCGCGCAAAGAAGGTCGCACGCATTCTCGACCTGATGGCAGCGATCCGCTCCGCCGGCGGCTGGCCAGAGTACGTCGCCAAGCACCGCCGCGTGCTCTCGAGCTTCGTCTCCAAGCTCAGCGCCAAGAGCGCCGTCCCCCTCGACGCCGCGAGCCACCTCGTCGCCTTCTGGTGTCCCCCTGGGGGCTATTGAGAGAACGGAGCCTCGGTTAACAACTACCGCCCCCTACCGCGCCGCGCCGCCCGCCTCCGTCGCCCCGGCTCCTCCGGGGCCGCCGCGGTGCCGCCGGCGCGCTTCCGCGCCTTGGCGCCGAGCGCGCCCGCGCCGCCGCCGCGGAGGATGAGCGCGACGCGCGCGCCGCGGAAGCCGAAGTCGGCGCCGATGGCCGCCGCGAGCGTCTCCCGGATTTTGGGTTTGAGCTTGGCGTCCAGGTTGCGGCCGAAGAGCGCGAAGGTCGGCGGCGCGTGGCCGACCTGCGCCAGATAGCGCACGGCGGCGAACGCCTCGCCGCGCGGGCCGCGGCGGAAGTCGCGGAACCAGGTGTTGAGCGCGCCCGTGGAGACGCGCTTGGCGACGTTGGCGTCGTGGGCCTTCAACGCGAAGCGCAGCGCGCGCCGCGCGCGGCCGGGCGACTCGAGCGCGGAGCACGCGACGATCGGCGCGTTCGTCGCGTCGAAGAGGAAGCGCAGCTCCGACCGCCGCAGCCCGTCCTCGACGTCCTTGGCCGTGGCGCGCGCCGCGTCGCCGCTCGGGGCGTTGGCGCCGCGGCCCGCGAGGACGGCGCCGCCGGCGCGGTACGCGTCGACCTTGTTCGCCAGGACGACGACGGGGAGCCGCGCTTCGGACAGGTGGCGCGCGAGGCGCAGGTCGTCGCGGCGCAGGGGGCCGGAGCAGTCGACGACGAAGACGGCGACGTCGCAGCGGCCGCCGACCTCGAGCTCCGTCGACCGCGCGGCGCGCTCCTCGACGGCGTCCTTGGACGCCCGGGACGTCGTCCCCTCCAACACGCGGCGCACGCCCGCCGTGTCCACGAGGCGCACGGCCCGCCCGGCGACGTCGACGGCGCACTCGACGGCGTCGCGCGTCACGCCCGGCTCCGGCGCCGCGACGGCGACGTTCGACCGCGCGAGCGCGTTCACGAGCGTCGACTTGCCGACGTTGGGCCGCCCGACGAGCGCGACGCGCACCTCGTCGTCCAGCGACGGGAGCAACTCGTCCTCCTCGGTCGACGGCGCCGCGGCCGCGAACGCTCGAAGCGCGTCGAGGACGTCGGGCAGCCCGTCGCCGTGCTCCGCGGACACGGACAGCGGCGCGGCGCGCGCGAGCGTCTCGGCGAAGGCGAGGTCCGCGGCGGCGACCTGCCGGTCGTTCTCCATCTTGTTGAAGAGCACGAGCCGCGGCACGTCGCCCGCCGCGGTGCGCAGCCAGCGCGCGACGTCGTGGTCGTCGCCCGTGACGCCCGCGGCGCCGTCGAGGACGACGAGCGCGACGTCCGCGTTCGCGACGCAGCCCGCCGTCAGGTCGCGCAGCACGGCGGGCATGCCCGGGAACGCGCCGCGCTGCGGAGGCGCGGATCGGAACGCGCCGTCGCCGACCTCGAGGCCCGCGGTGTCGACGACCTCGAAGCGCAGGTCGCCGAGGCGCCCGGGCGCGGACCGCACGTCCCGCGTCGTCCGCGCCACGGGCGACGTGAGCTGCGCCGTCGGCGGGAGCCGGTGCTGCCGCGATTTCTTGCCGGTGGGCGACGCGGCGCCCGGAGCGGGCCGCTCGCGCGCGGACCGCACGTCGCGCAGCGCGTTGAAGAGCGTCGACTTGCCCACGTTGGGCCGGCCGACGATGGCCACCTGGAAGCGGAGCAGTCGCGTCGCGCGCATGGTGGTTGATTACTGCCCGAGTGCGCGGCCTACTGCGCCGTGCTCGTCGACGGCGCGGACCACGGCCTCTCGCACTCCATGCGGGAGCGAGCTGCCTGCAACGAAGCGATACATCCCTCACCTTGCGCCGTCTTTGGCTGACCATCCGCGGCCATGGGGCAGCCTCCGCGCCGCGCCCGGGCGGGGCGCGTCGGCGCCCTCGTCGTCGCCGGCGCCGTCGGCGCCGCGTGCTACGCGGCGACGCGGCCGTCCGGCGGCGCGCCCGTCGCGAGCCTCGCCGTGGACGCGGCGTCGAGCTCCTCGGGCGAGGTCGGCGTGCGCATCACGAACGCCTACGGCGCCTGGGACGCGGGCACGCTCTACCCCTGGGCGCACGTCGTGGAGCCCTTCCGGGACACGAAGTTCCAGGTCGCGAGCGACGAGACCTGCGCCATGACGCTCGCGCACGTCGACGGCACGGGCGCTGAGGTCCGCGCCGGCGAGGCGCCGTTCGCGATCACGACGCTCGACGAGCCCAACGCGATGACGGCGGTCTTCACGCGCGCCGCGGGGGACTACGTGCTCAAAGTGACCTGCGACGACGCCGGCGGCGGGGCGCCGAAGGCGCGGACGATAAACCTGAAGGCCAAGTACGTCCGCCGGGAGATCCGCACGCTCCACGCGGGCGACCTCGCGCGCTACATGAACGCGACGGCCCTCGTGCATACCCTATCGCTGGCGGCGGGGCAGGCGCGCTTCGGCCCCAAGTTCAAGAACTACGAGTACTTCACCGCGAAGCATCTGGACAAGCGGTCCATCGACGAGTGCACGCCGTACCACGACGGCGACGTCTTCCTCACGGCCCACGCGGCCTTTAGTCTCGAGTTCGAGCAGGCCCTGCAGGCTATCGACCCGTCCCTGGCGTCGCCCTACTGGGACTACACGCTCGACGACGAGAAGTACGGCGAGGACTGGGCCGCGGAGTCGGCGATCTTCTCAAAGAACATGTTCGGCTCCTACGGCGCGTCGCGCACGTCCGAGGGCCACCGCATCGGCGACGGGCCCCTCGTCGGCGCGCGCGTCGCGACGCAGGGCGCCATGAACCGCAGTGACTGGCCCGAGTCGAACAGCTTCGGGCGGCTCACGGAGGCGTGGAACGCCGACGACACGATGTTCGTCGGCCGCGCGGACACGATCTGCGAGCTCGAGACGAAGGCACGATTGCCGGGCTGCTCCAAGCTCGCGCTGGCCATCGCGGCGTCGAACTCGACGGCGTACCCGGGCGCGTTCCTTCCCTCGTTCGAGAACGCGATCGAGACGGGCTTCCACGCGGAGCTCCACGGCATGCTCGGCGGCGCCTGGGGCTGCGAGATGCGCGACGGCACGTCCCTGTCCATGAAGGCCTTCGCGACCGCGCACCCGGAGACGCGGAAGATCCTGGAGATTCTGGGCGTCTACCTGAACCTGCTCTGGCGGTCCGTCTACAAGCGGGACCCGAACTGCGGCGCCTGCGACATGGCCGTCACCTGCCCGGCGTCGGGGACCTGCAGTAGCGGCGACGGGTCCTGCCGGTGCTTCTCCGCGGCCTTCGAGGAAGCGTACGCGGCCGCGAAGGACGACGACGAGAAGCTGCTCAAGCTCGCCAACGAGGCGCTGCGCGTCGACGCCATCAACAGCGCCATGAAGAACGCCCAGGCCGCCGTGGGCCTCTGGCAGAACACGACGGGCAACGTCCAGTTCATCGGCCCCGACGGCGCGCCGCTGAGCGCGGCCGCGAACAACGCGCTCAAGATCTTCCTGGCCAAGCTCGTGCTCCACCCGGCCAAGGTCGCGCCCTACGCGACGCCGTTGGCGGCGTCCAACGACCCCCTCTTCTGGGTCACGCACAACGCCTGGGAGCGCGTCTGGCACTACGTCCAGCTCCACCCGTCGACGCAGTACGGCAACGCGCTCTACGCGGACTCCGCGGAGCGCCTCAAGCAGTACTGGGACGTGAACCACGCGGGCCTCGAGCCCTACCGCGTCTGCTGGGGGCGCTACTGGGACGCCAAGCTCCCCTTCTCCGACTTCCTCGGCGAGGGGAACCACGGCCAGGACTACACGAACGGCGAGCTCATGCAGATCTTCCAGCCGACGAACCCGGACCTGCCCTTCGTCTACCACAACCTCCGATGGGACCACTGCCCAGCCGCGGACCACTAGCGCTCGCTCGTAAAAGTCGGCTCGTTTTGGGTGCACGTTTCGGTCATGTTGAAGCCTTTCGGCGAGCGAGTCTGTGTATTCTTTTGCCAGTGTCTTGTGCAAAGCAAAGCTCGCAGCGCAGCATGGTTTTGGGGGCATGTTTCGGTCAAGTTGAAGTTATTCGGCGAGCGAGTCTGTGTATTCTTTTGCCAGTGTCTCTTGTGCAAAGCAAAGCGCGTAGCGCGACATGGCAAAGCGCGCTCCGGCCTACGAGCTCATCCGCGGCCGCGACGACGCGCCGCCGCTGCCGAGCGCTCCGGCCTACGAGCTCATCCGCGGCCGCGACGACGACGCGCCGCTGCCGAGCGCCGACGACGATCCGCTGCCGAGCGCCGACGCGTTCTTCGCGACGGGCACGGACGACACGTGCTGCGAGGCCGGCGCCGCGTGCTGCTTCGACGTGTATCGCTTTTGCTGCGTGCCGCGGCCCTGGTGCTGCCCGCGGCAGAACGCGTTCTGCTGGCTGCTCTACAACGGCTGCGCGGGCGCGAGCGCGCGCGACGGCTTCATCTGGCCGGTCGGCTGCCCCTGCGGCCTCTGCACGTGCTGCTTCCCGCTGAAGATCTTCGACGTCGCGTGCTGCTGCTGCCGCACGCCCCAGGAGCGCTGCGACAGCTTCCGCTACGTCGGCCAGCGCGTGCTCCACAGCGGCATCGCCGAGATCCCGGCGCTCTACCCGTTCCCGCCGGCCGCGAGCGAGCGCGAGGCCTACGACGGCCGCGCGGGGCCCTGGTACGGCGCGCACCCGAACCGCTTCGTGTCGTTCCTCGAGGCGCTGGGCGACTTTTTGACGTCGTGCGCGTGCCTCGCGCCGCTCTGCGCGCGGTTCAACGCCGCGACGGTCGCGCCGACGACGACGTGGCGGCCCGCGAACCGCCACGTGGGCCGCCACGACCGCCAGATGAACGACAACAAGAACTTTGGGGGCGTCTGGATCTACCCGAGCCGCTACGGCGGCGCCATGCCGACGCCGCCGGGCGCGCGGGACGCCCGCGGCGAGCCGTTGCCGACGAACTGCGCGCCCGGCGACGTCGGGAGCCGCGTCATCTTCTGGGCGCACGGCTCGGCCTTCGCCGTGACGCAGGCCAAGGACTTTCTGTGGCTCTTCGGGCAGATGCTCGCGGAGCAGACGGGGCAAGTAGTACTCCTCGGCGAGTACGGCCTGACGTCGTCGACGGTCGCGCCCGCGCAGCTCGAGGGCTGGAGCCGGACCTACGCGGCGCTCTGCGAGTTCTACGGCGCGGCGAACGTCGTCGTCGCCGGCGACTCCGCGGGCGGCAACCTGGCCCTGGCGACGGTGCTGCGCGACGGCGCGGCGGCGCCGGGCGCGCTCGCGCTCCTGTCGCCCTGGGTCGACCTCCGCGACGGAGCCGTCGACGCGCCGTCGGTGGCGGCGAACGCGCCGGAGCGGGGGGCGCTGCCGCGCTACGGCCGCGCGGACTACCTGCCGCCCCAGGGCGTGCTCGCGACGGCGGCGTCGTACGCGAACGAGGCCGACCGGTCGACGGCGCTCGTGTCGCCGGGCGTCGCGTCCGCCGCCGACCTCGCGCCGCTCGCGGGCACGCGCGCCTTCGTGACCTGGGGCACCGACGAGGTCTTGCGGGACCAGCAGGCGGCCGTCGCGGCGAAGCTCGCGGCCGCGGGGCTCGACGTCGCGACCTACGTCGCGGCGGCCATGCCCCACGACGCGGCCGTGGCCGCCGCGGGCCTCATCTACGCGACGGGCCTCGGCTTCGCGGGTCTCGGCGACTACGGCGCCTTCGAGCCCACGCGCGTCTGGGCCGAGTTCCTCGGCTGGCTCGCGACGGTGCCGGGCTGGGAGGCGACGCGCGTCCCGCCGCGGTGGGTCGCCAAGGGGAAGTGAGCTTCTTAATGACGCCGCTCGGAGCCTTCACCTTGAGCCCATTGAAACTGGGGAAGTGGGGGTGAGCTTCAAGGTGACGCTGCTCGGAGCCTTCATAACATCAAGCCCATTGAAACTGCCGCGTCGGCTCTCTCACGACAATCGCGCGCACCGACGTCGGCTAAAAAGTATTCGCCTCCGCGGGCTGCCCCGAGACCATGGGTTCGTCGGCGTCCGTCGGCCAGAGCGAGCGGGCGTCGTTCAACTCCGTCGAGATCCAGGCGTCGAATCGGGGCAGCTTCGACCTCCCCTTCGGGGCGTCCCTGCGGGACCTGCCCGCGACGGTCCCCGAGGCCGCCGTCGCCGCCGGTCTCGGCTTCGGCGCGTCGACGCCCGTGAGCCCCGGGGCCCTGCGGCGCGGCCTCGCGGTCACGCACAGCGACCGGGGCAGCCCCTGGGAGGCGCCGCGGTCCGTCGCCGCGCCGCGACCGGGGCTCGAGCCGCCGAGCCCGGCGACGCCCGGCGCGCCCGGCGCGGTGCTCCGGCCGGCGGCGGCGGCGGCCGCCGACGAGGACCGGAGGGCCCGGCGCGCCTTCGGCTCCCGCAAGTCCTTCCAGCGCATCCACCACCCGGAGGAGGCGACGCCGGACGCGCCGACGCGGTCGATCACGCCCACGGACGACTACCTGGCGACGTTCGCCGCGCCCGCGTCCCTCGCGTCGTTCCGGCCCAAGCCCAAGCCGCGGAGCGCCACGGAGAAGATCGTCGAGTTCGACAAGGCGGGCTACTTGGGCGAGCACCAGCGGCGCAAGGGCTTCAACTCCCGCGAGAGCTTCGACAACTTCCTGCGCGTCGACGAGACGGTCCGCCTCGATCGACCCAACGACCCGCCGACGCCCCGGGACCCCCTCGAGCCGTTCCACTTCGCCCACCTCAGCTTCCAGCCCATCCTGCCCTCGCCCGTCGGCTCCTTCGGCTGATCGCGACCGCGGCGCCCGAAACCGCCTCCCGTTCGCCGCCCAGGCGCGGCGCGCCCCTCCGGCGCGCCGCCGCCACCGCGGAGCGGAAAATTTGCCTTATGAACATACTGCGTGCATGGGTGGGAGGCACGGGCTGCTGGATGCCAGTCGGTTCAACACCACAGCAAGTTGCAGTCAGTTTGCCACTTTGGCGCGCTTCACAGAGAACTCCGGAGCTCCTGCCGCTGCCACCGGAGACGCCCGCACGCCGGGAGCGGGTCGCGCCGCCATGGGTAACTCGCATGCGAAGCATGAGGAGAAGAAGCACGCGAAGAAGCCGCCCCAGCCTCCAACCGCCGCCGAGGAGTGCGCGGCGCCGGGGAGTGCCAAGGCGCCGCCATCCGGGTCCCGGCTGCGCGACGCCTACCACGTCGAGTCGAAGATTTTGGGCGAGGGCCACTACGGGACCGTGCGGCGCTGCTCGCCGCGGGGCGACGCGACGAAGCGCTTCGCCGTGAAGAGCATCAACAAGTCGCGCGTGCACCGGCCGGAGATGCTCAAGCGCGAGGTCGAGATCATGAAGGCCGTGCGCCACCCGAACATCATCGAGGTCGTCGAGGTCTTCGACGAGCCCGACTTCCTCCACATCGTCACGGAGCTCTGCCGCGGCGGCGAGCTCTTCGACCGCATCATCGCGAAGACTTCGAGCCGCGAGAAGCACTTCTCCGAGGCCGACGCCGTGGGCATTTTAGCCCAGATCCTCGAGGCCGTGGGCTACTGCCACGGCTTGGAGCCGCCCGTCGTCCACCGCGACCTCAAGCCCGAGAACTTCCTCTTCGTCACGGAATCGGACGACGCCGCGGTGAAGATCATCGATTTCGGGCTCTCGAAGTACGGCCCCGCGGGCGAGGACCACATGCACACGCGCGTGGGCACGCCCTACTACATCGCGCCCGAGGTGCTGAAGCGCGACTACACGCTCAAGTGCGACATCTGGTCCGTCGGCGTCATCGCGTACATCCTCCTCTGCGGCTACCCGCCCTTCTTCGGCGACAACGACAAGGAGATCTTCCGCCGCGTGTCCGCGGGGTCCTTCACCTTCCCCTCGCCGGAGTGGGACCACATCTCCGGCGACGCCAAGGCCTTCGTGTCCACGCTGCTGGATCTCGACCCGGAGAAGCGGCCGACGGCGGCCGCGGCGCTCGAGGACAAGTGGATGGCGAAGCACGACGACCACCACCGCGCGCACGTCAGCCGCCACGCGTCGAACCCGGCGGTGCTCGCCGCCGTCGCGCGCCGCATGGAGCGCTTCGTCCACATGGCCAAGCTCAAGCGGCTCGCGCTCAACGTGCTCTCGCGGAATCTGACGGGCCGCGAGATCAAGGACCTCCGCCGCGTCTTCGAGGCCATCGACCGGGACAGGAGCGGCAAGATCTCGTCCGCCGAGCTCCACGACGCCTTGAAGCCCCACCTCGAGCGCGACCACGTCGACGCGGCGACGCTGCTGCGCGCCGTCGACATCTCCGGCGACCACGAGATCGACTACAACGAGTTCCTCGCGGCGACGATGCAGCGCAACCTCTACCAGAAGGACGACAACGTCAAGAAGGTCTTCGCGCAGCTCGACCTCGACGGCACGGGCTGCATCACGGTGGCGAACCTCGTCGAGATCACGGGCTCCAAGAAGCACGCCATGGAGCTCCTCGACGAAGCGGACCTCGACCACGACCACAAGATCTCCTACGCCGAGTTCAAGGCCCTCATGCTGAAGAAGTAGGCCCGGGGGGTCGCGCGCGCGGCGCGCACGTCGAAGCTCGCTTAGTCGAAGGAGAGCGGGAGCGTGATCGTCGTCGGCGCGGCCGCCGCGGGGAAGCGCGCCTCGCCGAAGGCCGCGGCGAGGAGCTCGCGGACCGTGGCGTCGTCGGGGCACTCGGCCTCGAGGGCCTGCTCGCTCGGGTCGACCTTGAGCGTGTCGCAGAGCGCGTCCGCGGACGCCACGGCGCCGTCCGCGCGGACGACGAGCCGCACGGCGAGGAAGCCGACGACGCGCGCGAGCCCGAGCTCGTCGAAGGCCGCGTAGGCCGCGCCGAGCGCGTCCTCGAGGGCGAGGGCCGCGTCCTCGACGAGCTGCTCCTCGTCGTCGGCGAGGCCGCCGTCGGCGACGGGCCGCGGCTGCGAGAACCAGCCCGTGAGCACGAGGCGGCCGCGCCGCGGGTCCGCGCTGCCCTTGACGCGCGACACGGCGTGGGGCACGCGGCCGTCGAAGACGAGCAGCCGCCCGAAGGGCGTCGGGTCGTGGCGCTCGACGATCGACGCCGCCTCGAGGCCCCGGGACCCGTCGTAGCCGCGCCAGTAGTCCAGGACCCCCTGGTCCAGGAGCAGCGTCTCGCCGCCCTCGAAGTGGCTCGGGGTTTCGCCTACCAAGCATGACGGTGACGATGTCTCATGGGTTTTCCCACCCCGAATCTCTCGAACATCGTCGCGGCCGCGGGACGCCGGGCCTCGCTCTCCGCGCGGCCGTGGTACCCGTCGGGCGTCAGCGAGAGCACGAAGGCCCAGGGCCCGTGGGATGCGTCCGTGTGCCAGCCCATCTCGTGGCCGTCCGTGTAGAGCGCGAGCCACGGCGGCGTGAACGCGTCGCAGCCGAGGCGCGATCGACCGAAAGCCGCGAGCTCCTCGCAGAGCGCCTCGAACTCGGCCTCCGGAAAGTAGCTCGACGCGGGCGTCCGCAGCATGCTGTACTGCAGGCCCGAGCCGCCGGTCCTCGCGGGCGCCGCGCGCGCGGGCTTGAGCTTCGCGTCCTTGGCCCTGGCCGCCGCGACCGCGGCCTCGAGCGAGCCCGTTTCCGAGTCGGCGTCGGAGTCGGTTTCCGAGTCGGCGTCGTCATGGGCGTCTCCAGCCGTTTGACGAGATGCGACCGCGGCCTCGAGCGCGTCGGTTTCCGACGCGTCGCCGTCGGCGTCGTCGTCTCCGGCCGCGACTCGGGACGCCGGCATGTCCTCGTGCCGCCGGCTCACGTGCCAGGGATCCCAGGCGTAGCGCTCGCCGTGGCTCTCGCGCGGCGACGCGAAGCGGTCGTCGAAGATGGCCCGCAGGCTCCGGGCGCTCGGGATCGCGTCGTCGGTGGCGATGACGTGCTGATAGGTGCTCTTTGAGAGCGGGGTCAAAGAGGTCGCCGTCGCGATGAGTGTCGCGAGTAGGGTGCGCATTGTTTGTTGCGTTGTTTCAGTGCGTCGCGCGCACGGTGCTAGCAGCGCGCGGCGCTTCCGATGTGCAGCGACAGGACCTGGCGCGCCGATCAATCGCAGAAGACAGCCATAGCTCGCCTTCGAGTGCTCCTTGAAGTTCAAGAAAAACGGAAGCGTACAGCCGTATGGCGACACGTACGCGAAGCACCGGTACCACACGAAGATGCGGTGAAGAAGCGTGGCTTCGTACAAGCATGGGCTTAGGCGACCTGGAGCGTCGCGCGGCACGTCGGGCACGTCGTCTGGCTGCGCGCCCAGTCCGTGATGCAGTCCTTGCAGAAGGGGTGGCCGCAGACGAGCGTCGCGGTGGCGCCCGTCATCGGGTCGAGGCAGACGGGGCACTCCTCTGGCTCCTCCTCGGGCTCGGGCTCCTCCTGGGGCGGCTCGGGCTCCTGGACGCGCGCGCGCTTCTTGGCTCGCGCCGCCGCGAGCTTCTCGACGTCGGCGGCGGCGTAGGTCTTGACGTCGCAGGCGGATCGAGCTTTGCCGCTCTTCGGCCGACGCGCGATCTCGAAGGGGAAGTCCGCCAAGAGTTGCCAGCGGAGCTGCGGGTAGCGCTTTGTGGCCGTCCTCGCATCGTACCGCGCGCCCGATTCCACCTCGAGCCAGCGCGGGTCGACCGGTTGCGGCGCGTGGTTGGCGGCGAGCGCGTCGACGTCGGCGGCGGCGTAGGTCTTGACGTCGCAGGCCCGTGAGTTCTCGTGGTCGCTTTGCTTCGGCTGTCGTGCGATCTTGCTCGGCAGGCCATCGAACGAGTGCCAATTCAGATGCGGGTAGCGCTCCATCGCCGTCTTCGCCGTGAACCGCGTCCCCGCCTCGACCTCGCGCCAGCGCGGGTCGACCTGGTCCGGCGCGGCGAGGCGCGCGGCGAGCGCGTCGACGTCGGCGGCGAGGTAGGTCTTGACGTCGCGGGCGCTGCCACCACGACCGGGGCCGCTCTTCGGCTGTCGTGCGACCTCGCACGGCAGGTCATTGAACGACTTCGTGTTCAGCTGCGGGTACCGCTCCATCGCCGTCGCTCGCGTGAACCGCGTCCCCGCCTCGACCTCGCGCCAGCGCGGGTCGACCGGGTCCGGCGCGGCGAGGAGCGCGGCGAGCGCGTCGAGGTCGGCGGCGAGGTAGGTCTTGACGTCGCGGGCGCGGTCACCGAAAGCGTCACCCTTCGGCTTCTTCGCGATCTCGCTCGGCAGACCCTTGAACGAGCTCAAGTGCAGCTGCGGATAGCGCTCCATCGCCGTCTTCGCGGTATACAGCGTTCCCGCTTCGACCTCGCGCCAGAGGGCGACTTTCGCCTCCATCGCCCGCCCTTCGGTCACTTTTGGCCCCCCAAGAGCGGCGACGGAAGCCGGAGAACCGCGTCGGCCGAGTCTCACGACGGCTGTGGATATTCGTGCGGCTTTGGCGAGCCTCTAGAGGCCTGAGCCTCCCAGGACTCAAGGCGACCGCCGCCCCAAAAACAAAACACACCCGCGAGCCTTACCTATCCCGCCCGAGGAAGACGCCGAGCGCCTCGCAGTGGTCCCAGCGGAACGCGTCGTAGACGAAGGGCAGCGCGTTCGACTTCGGGTCGAAGGCCTCGAGGAGCTGGGCGTTCGTCACGGTCTTCTCGAGCCCCTCGCTCAGGAGCGTGTCGACGTCCATGTGGACCTCGTCGAAGGACCGGTGGCCCGCGCAGGCGCCGCCGTAGACGGACGCGGTCTCGTCGTCGGGGAAGGCCCGGTCGTCGAAGCCGTAGTGGAGCACCTTCCAGTGGTAGAGCCGCTCGAGCGTCGGGTGGATGGGCCAGAAGGAGATGTCCACGGGCGACGCGGACTCGAGCTGGTCGCCCACGAGGACGTCGGCCTCGCAGAGCACGTGGACGACGGACGCGACGCGCCGGAGGCCGTCCGCGGACGCGGCCATCTCGCGCAGCGTCTTGCGCAGGGCCGGGTCCGGCAGGACCTTGTAGCCGAGGTAGGCGTCGGCGAGCGCCGTGCCGTTGCCCGCGGCCGCGACGGCCGCGCCGAGCGCGGGGCACCCGCAGCGGCACGGCGACGCCGCGTCGTGCCGCCCGGACGCGTCCTTGTAGAGGAAGTCGAGGCGGCGCGCCGAGGCGGCGGAAGCTTCGTCGGAGGCGGCCGCGCCGTCGTCGGCGCGCGCGTCCTCTCCCGCCGCGAGGACGCGCCGCCCGCTCTTCACGACGCACTTCTCCGGGCAGGCCCGCAGGCCCAGCCGGTAGAGGTTCTTCGTCAGGGCGAACGAGAGCATCTTCAGGCTCTCGACGTCGCGGTTCGAGACGCCGAGGTGCTTGAGCGCGTCGTACTCCGCGTCGCAGCCCGTCGTGCCGCCGACGAGCACGTGCAGCGGCCCGTGGGGCGCCAGCATGGCGTCGTAGGCCCAGGCGGCGAAGGTCGACGTGTTGCGCAGCGACGCCAGGTGCGTCTCGCAGCTCGGCCAGCGCTGGCTCCGCGAGCTGTCGGCGCCGCACTGCGTCGCGGACCGCGTCACGAACGGGATCGGGTTGTTGTTCCAGGGCGCCCGCAGCAGGCCGAAGGCGTTGTGCGTCGTGTTCCAGGCGCCGCCGCGCACGGCCGCGTAGCCCCAGAGGCCGTCGGCGACGGGCGCGCCCGCGAGGCTTTCGAGGCCCGCGGAGCCGAAGAACGCGTCCGTCCAGAGCTCCGTCCGCAGTAAATCGGCCACCGCGACGTCGCCGGAGGCATCCCTCAGCGCCGCCTCCTCGATCGTAAAATCCCAGTAGGGCAGCGCCGCGCGGGCGTCGACCAATTGCACGGACTGCTCGAAGCGCATCGAGAGCGCCGCGTGCTGCGTGAAGAAGCCCAGGCCGTCGTGGATGTGGTCGCAGTCCTGGGCGCCGGCCTGCGTGTTGTGGAACTCGGCGAGGTCGTCGACGCCGACGTAGAGCGGGCCGTAGCGGTCGCGGCCCGCGGCCGTCGGCGTGGACCAGAGCTGGCGCGCCGCGGAGAGGAACGCGCCGCGGTCCTCGGCCGTCAGCGAGCGGATCTCGCGCCGCACGTAGCGGCAGTAGACGACGCTCGTGCGCGACGCGCGCGCGGAGGTGACGGCGAGGTCGTAGGTGCCGACGCGGTCGAGGACCAGGGTCGTCGCGGGCCCGCCGGACGCGTTGTGCGCGACGGCGTGCGACGGCCGCGGGCCCGTGACGGCGAAGGTCACGCGCCCGTAGTCGAGGGGGTTCTTCACGCGCACGACCGTCAGCCGCGACGGCTCGACGAGCAGCGCGTTCCGCAGCCAGGGGTAGGCCGCGCCGGCCTGGGGGCCGTACTCGTTGCGCGTCTCGAGCTCGAGCGATGTCGCTGCGGTGAGTTGTATTTCGTTGTCGGGTCTTCGCCTCGAGCTGAGCGCCGCGAGGGCCGCGAAGGTTAGGGCTACTACGACGAGCGGCGGGCGGAGGCGCCCGCCCATCATGGTGCTCACTGAATACACGGCGGATATGCTCGTTATTGATGTTGCGTTGCTGCTCCCTAAAAGGCTCTCCGCGCCGTGGTGGGCTGCGGGTCTGTCGCAGGCGCCGTGCGCCAGCCGCCGCTGTCCGCTGCACCAAAGCCGCCGCAATGGCTGCCCGAGACGAGACAAAACCGCTCCGCGTCGCCGCCATCCTCATCGGCTCCCTCGGCGACGTCGCGCCCTTCGCGGACCTCTTCTCGAGGCTGCCGCGCGTCGAGCCGACGATCTTCTGCCTCGACGAGGCCGTGGCCTACGTGGAGAAGCGCGGCATGGCCGCCGTGGGCCTTTTCAGCATCGAGACGTGGAAGGAGAACGAGACGACGCTCGACGGCGCGACGCTGACGGGCATGGACTTCGTCAAGGCGTGGATCCGCCACATGCTCGCGCCGGCGACGCTCGACGACTGCGTGGCGAAGATCCGCGAGCACCACGTGGCGCGACCGTTCGACGCCCTCCTCTACCAGACCCAGGCCTTCCCCGTCGTCTTCTTCTGCGCGGGCGACCTGCGCGCGCGCGGCCGGCGCCCCCGGTCTCGCGCGCGTCGCGACGGCGGCGTCGCAGGTCCCGTTCGTCAAGATCGAGGTCACGGAGAGCGTGCCGAACCTGATCCGGAACCCGTCCGTCGACTGCGCGTCGGTGGGGGGCGGCGTCCCGCGAGAGACGTTTTTCCACCGTCGTCGCCGACGCGCCCGGTAGGTGCCGACGTGCGCCATGCCCTACCTCTGGCACGCCTACTACGAGACCGTCTTCACCCTGCTGCTGGAGAACGGCTGGCGCGAGGCCTGCGAGCGCCACGGCCGCGAGATCGAGACGCCCGCGCAGGGCTACCAGCGCTCGCTCCACACGCCGCGCGCGGCGGCGCGGCGTGGAACGCGCCGCTCTTTCATCGCGCCGCGCCCCAGGTACCTCATCGGCAACGACGTCTGCTTCTCGGACTGCGCGGCCACCGGCGGCGCGCACGTGCTCGCGCACGACTTCCTCGCGACGCCGCGCTGGCGCGTCGACGACGAGGCGCCCGACGCCGAGGCCGCGGCGGCCGTCGAGGCCTTCGTCGCGGAGCACGGCCGCGTGGGCCTCGTCTGCTTCGGCTCCATGCGCGCGCGCGGCGTCGGGGAGGTTCTGATGCGTCGTTCTTCGTCGATCGCCCCGCGGGCGAGTCCTCTTCGTCGTCGATCGCGCGGCGCCCGCGGGCGAGTTCTCGATAGCCCGCCCCCGCAGGCTCTTCTATGAGCCCGCGCAGCTTGCGGCGTGCGGCGCGGCGCCCGGAAACGCGATTCCCCCCCTCGGCAGTCACGCGAACCCGGGGAAGCCGCCGAGGCTCGACTCCTACCCGGACACGTGGGCGGATCTGAGGGGGGGGGTGGGCGGTGGGGGGGTGTTTTGCGGGGCGTTTTCGTAAAACTTTAGAAAACTCAAATGATTTAGAGTAGATGTTTTTGGAATACAAATTTCTTTTTCTTTTCTTTCTCGTGAATTCATAGGCCTATCTGTTTTTGGAAGCCGCAAGAAGTAATTCGTCGACCTCGAAGGAAAGCGCTTCGAGGTCGGCGGTTCGTGTGGATGTAGCTCAAATTTCAAGGGAATTTCCTGAAATAGTACTGTGGTAGAGCGTTCGATTGCAGTTCGAATGGCCGCCGGTTCAATCCCGGTCATCCACTTGGTTGGTTTTCCACTTTTTATCACGCTCCGGTGGCTCAGTGGTAGAGCATGACACTAGTAATGTCAAGGTCCGTGGTTCGATCCCGCGTCGGAGCTTTCTTTTTTTTTGTCCCCCTGGGGATATCAAGTCGCGTCAACGCTGCAAACGTTTTTTTTTGGCTTGCAAGTCTCACAAGTCCCACCGTGACCTGCACGTCCAGAACTGCCGCCCCACCCGGCAGCAACCGCAGCCGGGGTCACGGCGGACCGCTCGGTGGTCCCAGACTGCGCGACAAACGACCGTGTCGACGCCTGCGGCGCCGCGACGCGCATGGACAGCGTGCATCGACGCAAACAGCCCCGGCGACGCAGCCACACACGCAATGGGCGAAGCAAAACCCAGCATGGCCAAAGTAAACCCCGGCGACTCCATCCTGCTCGCAACGTCCAACGACACGTACCAGTTCGTCGACGCGAAGCCGTCCGTCAAGTTTCGCATCGGCAAGCAGCAGGTCAAGGCGACGGACCTCGTCGACGCCAGCTTCGGGCAGCTCTTCACGCTGCAGAATAAGGCGCTCGTGCCGACGACGCGCGATGCCTTGAACATCACGCTCGAGGCCAGCAACAACAACAAGAAGGACAACCGCGACCTCGACGACGACAACAAGGCGCAGTCCCTCGACGCGGACGCGATCAAGGACATGCGGTCGCGGGGCGAGACGGGCGCGGCGATCATCGGCGCGCTCGCCGAGGGCAGCGCGACCTGGGACTCGAAGACGGAGTTCAGCAAGGCCAAGTGGCTCAAGCGCAAGGCGAAGAAGTACCTGCCCTGGGTCCAGGTCCTGGAGCCGACGGCGAACGCGATCGCCGAGGCGTACTTCGTGCGCGCCGCGGGCAAGGGCCGGCGTCGTGATTCGTGTTCTGTCTTCCGCGCCGCCGAGAGCGGCCGAGTCCGCGCGACTCTCGGAGCGCTACGGCGCGGCGGGGCGAGAGTTTCCCGCTACCCGGCTCTCGACGCGGTTCGCGACGCGCTCCCCCGAACCGCAGGCAAGGGCCGCGCGGTGCGGCCCGACGCCGTCGCGCAGCTCCTGGCCCGCGGCAACGTCCGCGCCGGCGCGCGCGTCGTCGTCGTCGACGCCTGCCACGGCGTCGTCGCGGGCGCCGTCGCGGAGCGCTGCGGCGAGCGGGGGAACGTGTTGTTGCTCTACGAGGGCCAGCAGGCGACGATGGACGCGGTGAAGAAGTTCAACTTCTCCGACGCCCTGCGCGGCGCCATCGCGACGGCGCCCGCCGACGTCTTCTACGCCGAGTCGTCGCGGCCCGAGGCCGAGTCGCTCGCGCGCGACGCCGAGGCCGCCGCGGCCGCCGCGGAGCGGACCGAGGACGCGCGGCCGCGCCGCGACCACGGCGCGACCTGCCGCGCCTGGCTGCGCGCGCGCGCCCACGCCCTCGTGCTCGCGCCGAGCCTCGACCCGCTCTCCGTGCTCCGCGCGACGCTGCCCGCGCTCCACCCGAGCTGCGCCGTCGTCGTCTACGGCGACCACCTCGAGCCGCTCGCGCGCGCGTTCGCCTGGCTCCGCGACTCGGGCCACGCCGTCCGCGTCCAGCTCACGGAGACGTGGCAGCGCGACTTCCAGATCCTCGAGAACCGGTCCCACCCGGACATGGCCATGACCGCGAACGCGGGCTACGTCCTCTCCGCGATCAAGGTCGTCCGCGAGGACGACGCGGAGCCGTCGCGGAAGCGGCCGCGCGAGGAGCCGGAGGGGTAACTTTACAACGGCACTTTCGGAAGGCGGAAATTTACAGCTCCCCGACGGCGGCGATGGCCCAGTAGCGGAGCTCCGGGCAGTGGAGGTCGACGTCGTCGCCGAGGCGGCACGGTCGCCACTCGTCGAGCGCCGGCGACAGCGCGATGGGCGGGCCCGCGCCGCCGAGCAACAGCGCCGTGCCCCGGAACGTGACCATGGTGCTGCAGGGCCGCGGCGGGCTCGGCAGCGGCGCCGCGGCCGTCCACGCGTCCGTCGCCGGGTCGTAGACGACCGTGTCGCGGCAGGGCTTCGTCTGGAGCCCCCGCCGGTGCCAGCCCGCCGACACGACGAGCTTGCCGCCGACGACGCAGGACGCCGCGCCCCAGCGCGGCGCCGGCATGGGCGCGCGCAGCGTCCACGCGGCCCCGTCGAAGACCTGGAGCGCCGCGGACGCCGTGAAGAGGTCGCCCTCCTGCCCGCCGGCGACGAGCAGCAGGGGACCGATGCAGCCGCCCGCGCAGGAGCAGACCGCCCGGGGCATGGGCGGCAGCCGCGCCTACCACGCATCGCGTTGATTTCCCGGTCAAGATCTCCCACGGGACGCCGAGCCGCGCCCACGCGCCGCGGTCGAGCGCCTCGACGTCCGCGACGGGCCGCGACGGCGCGACGCCGCCGGCGACGACGAGCCGCCGCCGGCCCGCGGCGTCGACGAGGACGCCGCCCGCGCAGCCGCCGCCGCGCGCGACGGCCATGGGCGGCACGGGCCGCCACGCGCCCCGGTCGCCGCCGAGCCGCAGGTTCCGCCGCACGCCGGACGCCGTGCCTGCGCGACGGACGTTTGTTTTTTTGCTCCCCGCGCGAAAAAACGCCGCGCCGCCTTCGCGCCGAGGTTGTCGTCGAGGCTGCCGCCGATGACGACCAACTCGTCGTCGAGGACGCAGGCGACGGCGCCGTAGCGCTTCGCGGGCAGCCGCGGCAGCCGCGACCACGTGCCGCCGGCGAACATCGACGCGTCGCTGAACGCGCGCCTGCGTGCGAATCAAATGTGAGAAGTATTCGAATGTTTCGACGCAAGTTCTTCTGCGCTTCGTGGAGAACTCGATGAGAGCAATCGACTCGTCCAAAAATCAGCCGAAACGACGTCGATTTGACCGAGTTTGGTCGGGGTTGATTTGCACACAGACGCGCGCGGCTTCGGCTGCCCGAAGCGGCCGCCGGACGTCGCGAGCACGGCCTCGACGAAGCCCGACGCGCGCCGCTCCTCGCGGAACGCCGCGGACGCGACGACGCGCGCGAAGAGGCGGCACGCGAGCCTGCGACGCGCGACGACGTCCCCGGTCAAAGTCTCGCGGGAGGACGATGATGCGTGGGCACGCCGACGCGCGCGCGGCGTTGCGGTGGTCGCCGAGGGGCACGCGCGCGAGCGCGGCGACGAGCACGTCCTCGGGCAGCCCCCGCACGGACGACGCGACGGGCCGCGGGGCTCGTCTCCTCCGGAAGAAGCCGGCGAAGACCGCGAACACCCGCAGGGCGAACGCGACGACGAACGCCCGGAGCCGGCGCCACCAGGCGAGCCGCGGCGCGGGCGTCGCGGCGAGCTGCTCGGCGCGAAGCTCCGCGAAGAACTTGGCCACGGGGTCCGCGTCCGGCGGGGCGCGCCGCGGGCGCCCGGCGACCGTCGTCGGGTCCAGGTCGCGGACCGCGGCGAGCCTACCACATGACGTTTCTGCGAAATCTCTCGACGACGCTGGGGCGCGCTCCGACAGGAACGTGGCCACGGACGCCTCCGGCGCGACGGGCGGCGAGAAGCGGTCGTCGTCGTCGCTGTCGGGCAGCTCGTCCGCGTAGCGCCGCGGCCGCTCTCGCAGCCGCCCGCGCCGCCGGCGCACGCGCACGGCGTCGGCCGCCCAGGGGCCGGGCCGGCGCTTCGACGCGCGCACGCGGAGCCGCTCGCGGCCGCCGGCCGGCGGCAGGAACGACGTCCGGCAGCCGTCGACGTCGCCGGGCAGGTCGATGGTCAGCCGCCGCTGCGCGGGCCCGCCGCACTGGACGAGGATGCGCCGCTCGGCGCAGGACACGCGCACGTCGTCGCGCCGCGTGCCGGACGCCAGCGAGAGGCGCAGCGTGCAGAGCGCGTCGGCGTCGCGGATCGACAGCTCGTCGGCGCCGTCGTCGTCGTTGGGCGACGCCGGTCCGTCGCTGCGGGGAGACGCCGGCGGCTCGTCGTCGCTGCCGAGCGCGGGAGAAATCGGCGGCTCCACGTGCGGCACGAGAGGCTCCACCATCGCACACGGGGCTGCAAAAGGCACTCTCCACATCTATTCTTCAGCGTTAACTTTAATATCCTGGGAAGGTGCCGCGACTGTTTAACTGTGTTGTCAAAGAGCGCTTACAAAAGCCGTCAAGCCGACGTGCATCTCGGCGCTGGTATCTGGCTGGACGTTCCACGCCTCGCGCCGTCCGCCGCCGCCGAACGCCGGCGCTCCTCGCGCCGGGCAGCGCCGCCACCGTGTCCTCCGTGCGCGCCGCCGGGTGGGCCCAGGCCGCGTCGAGGATGCCGGCCGTGGTGACGACGAAGAACGGCAAGGGCAACGCCAAGGACGACGCGAAGAAGAAGAAGACGCCGGAGGAGTGCGTCGTCTTCGAGAGCCTGAAGAAGCGCTACCACGGCTTCCACAAGGTCGGGAGCGGGTCCTACGGCGTCGTGTGCTCCGCGTTCGACCGCGAATCGGAGACCAAGGTCGCGATCAAGCGCGTGTCGCCCTGGGCCGACGACGAGTGGGACGCGCGCCACACGCTGCGGGAGCTGCGGCTCATGTACCTCCTGCGGGGCCACCCGAACGTCGTGAGCCTCCACGACGCGGTGCTCCAGCCCGCGGGCAGCGACGACCTCTTCATCGTCATGGAGCTCATGGACAGCGACCTGCACCGCGTCATCTCGAGCAAGCAGGCGCTCACGGGCGAGCACGTGTCCTGCATGATGGCCCAGCTCCTCCTGGGCGTCCAGGCGCTCCACGCGGTGGGCGTGCTCCACCGCGACCTCAAGCCCGGCAACGTGCTCGTGTCGCGCGACTGCCAGGTGCGCATCACGGACTTTGGCCTGAGCCGCTGCGTCGCGGACCTCACGGGCGCGTCGGGCCCGGAGCAGGAGCAGCGCGACGAGGCCGTGAAGAACCCGCTGACGGAGTACGTGGTCACGCGGTGGTACCGGTGCCCCGAGGTGCTCCTCGCGCCGCACCTCCCGTACGCGGCCGCGGTGGACTGCTGGTCCGTGGGCTGCATCTTCGGGGAATTGATCGCGCGGAAGCCCTTATTTCAGGGGAAGAACTTCGTGCACCAGGTGCAGGTGATCCTCGAGCGCCTGGGCACGCCGGACCAGCGGTCGCTGGGGTTCACGCCGCGCGAGGACGCCGCGCGGTTCCTGGCCAAGCAGCCGCGCCACGCCTTCCCGGGCATCGCGAAGCTCCTGCCGAGCGCGACGCCCAAGCAGCAGCACATGATGACCAAGTTCCTCCAGTTCAACCCGAAGAAGCGCTACACGGTCCAGGAGGCTTTGGCGGACCCCTACTTCGACGACGCGCCGGAGCTTCCCGCCGCGTCGCGCGCGTTCTACTGCGACCGGCCCGAGGAGCGCAAGCGCGGCAACGCGACGCCGGCGCTCCTCGACTTCACGAAGCGCGTCACGTCCGACCCCTGCTTCGACTTCAACTTCGAGCGGAAGAACGCGACGCTCGACGAGCTCAAGCGGTCCATCGTCCACGACGTCAAGGCGACGAACGCGTCCGTCGCCGCCCGCAAGAACGAGCCGGCGCCGCCGCCGCTGCCGCCGGCGGAGGCCGCGGCGGCGGACCCGCGGCCGGGCGCCGCGGGCGCGCCGCCGCCGGACCGCGCGGCCGCGCCGCGGCCGACGCGGCCGCGGCCCGCGGCGGCCCAGCCGGCGGCGCCGGGCGCCGCCGTCGCGCCGAACCCGCGCACGTCCCGCGCCGCCGCCGCGGCGAAGCGCGCGCGCGCGGACCAGGCCGCGGCGCGCGCGCCCGCGGCGCCGGGCGCCGCGGCCGACGCGGCGCCGGCCGAGGGCCGCTGGGCGAACCGGTCCCACAGCGGGCCGCTGGCGGCGCTGCCGGACAACGGCGTGCCCGCGCGCCACGACGACGGCACGGACCGCCAGCGCCGGGCGAGCGGCCGCCGCGGCGTCGGCTCCGCGAGCGACGCCAAGCTTTTGACGATGCGCCACGACTACGTCGAGCGGAGCTCGGCCGCGACGTCCGCGCGCGCGTCGTCCGTGCCCCACGCCGAGCCGGACCGGAACCGGCGCCACTCCGTCGGCCCGACGACGGCGGCGGCGCCCCGCGGCGACCGGCCGCCGGGCGCGCAGCCGGGGCCGCGGCCTTCCGACGGCCGCGCCGCGGGCAACGAGAACGCGCCCGCGCGCGGCGACAGCCGCGAGTCCCAGGCGTCGACGCCGGACCAGTTCGCCCACAAGGTCGCGGCCATGAAGCAGCCCGGGCCCGCGCCGGACAACGGCAAGCGGGGGTCGGGCCGGCCCGCGGGCGACCCGGACCGCGCGCGCCGCGGCTCGCGGTCCCGCATGTTCGCGCTGCCGAGCCTCCGGCCGCCGCGCCAGCAGCACGGCCGCATCCGCCCGTCCAACGGCCTCTCGCCGAACCCGTCGCCGCGCAACAGCGCGCGGTCCGCGGCGTCCGCGCGCGCGGGCTCCGCGGCCGCGGCGCCCGCGGCCCAGGCCGCCGCGGGCGCGCCCGCGCACCGAAACTCCACGCAGCTCCAGCTCGCCAACGTCCCCCGCAACGGCCAGGGCGGCCTCCTCTCGCGCCTCCGCTCCGTCTCCGCGCGCTGATCGCGGCGCGCCGCGACCGACGCGACCAAGCCCACTCCCCCGAAAGCCCCCGCCCCCGCCATCGATACCGCCCGCGGACTCATACAAGGTCCCGCGATACTCTATACACCGGAGCTCATACACAGGTGGCCGCCGCGACGCGTCGCCGCCATGACGCGTCGTCGTCGCGACTCGGACGAGTGGGCCGTCACGACTCGGACGAGTGGGCCGTCACGACGCGGCCTCGTCCGCGGCGCGCTTCTCCATCGCCGCGAAGTAGCTATCGGCAGCCTGATAGACGTTGCCGCGGCGCGATCTCCTCGATTCCGTCCTGAAGGCCTCGAAGTTTTCCCGGAGCTCCGCCTTGAACTCCTCGGCGGTCAGCTCGTTGGCGTCCGGCGCAAAGGTGCTGAAGCGGCCCGTGGCGCCGCGCTGGTCGACGTCGCCGTTCTCGGCGCGGCGCGTGGGCGCGCTTCGTTTGAAGACGGCGGCCTGGTGCACGAAGCCAGAGACGGCGGTCAGAGCGAGTAAGAGCGCGCGCATTCCCAGCCACGTGCGTCGCATCGGCAGTCGGGGTAATTAGTTGACGTCAACGTTGCCATGATACAGGAAACGCCCCTGCACGAGCTCGGTGAGAGCTTCGCGTTGGAACCGAAGTGTTGCAGCCCGCCACCTGACTCGGCGGCCGCAGCCCGACCATGGCGCCGGCCAGCCCCTCGCGCGAGCCCGGCGCGTTCGCGAAGAACCGGCGGACGATGCGGCGCGCTTCCACGTGCTGCGCCGGCGTCTGCGGCGAGGACATCGCCCAGCTGGCCTTCGAGGAGGGCGTGAACCTCGAGGACCAGGTGCCCGTGCGCGCGCGGGGGCGGAGCATCATCAACCTGCAGCCGGCCATGCGCAAGTCCATCGTCGTCGCCGCGGCCGCGCCGCTCGTGTCGCCGCGGACCGCGGAGGTCCAGCTCGACGCGGCCGTCTGCGCGGCGCTGCTGGAGACGCTGGAGCTCCGGAAAACCTACGCGGCGGCGCGGCGCGGCGAGGCCGGCGGCGCGCCGGAGGTCGCCGTCGGCATGCCGTCCGAGGCCGCCGTCGCGGCGCTGAATCGAGTGGTGGAGGTTTCGCAGGACCCGGACGTGCAGGCGTTCTGCCGCACGCGGTGCCTCATGCTCGAGAAGCGCTACGACATGTACGACCTCGAGCACCAGTACCGGGAGCACGAGGACCAGGCCAAGTGCAACACGGACTTCCACTCCGTCGCCAAGGCCGACACGCACATCCACGCGTCCGCGATGATGACGGCCGTGCAGCTCGACCAGTTCATGCGCCGCATCTACGAGCGCGACCGCGACCGGCCGCTGGACGACAAGGGCAAGACGGTGGGCTCCGCCATGCGCGGCGCGGGCTTCCAGACCAAGGGCGAGCACAACGCGGAGTCCTTGAACGTGCAGGCGAGCTACCGCATGTTCGGCAACTTCAAGAACTTCAACGCGGCCTTCACGCCCCTCGGCAGCCGCGAGCTCAAGTCGTTGTTCATGGGCTACGAGGCCCTCGAGGGCGAGTACCTCGCGGCCATGGTCCGCGAATGCGCGGGCGTCGCGCACGAGGGCGCGGGCGCGTTCCTCGAGCCGCGCTTCTCCATCTACGGCCGCAAGCCGAGCGAGTGGAAGACCTTCGCGAGATGGGTGCGCCGCTGGCAGGTCGACGAGATGCCCGGCGTCTTGATCGCGATCCAGCTGCCGCGCGTCTACCCGGTCTGGCGCCGCATGGGCGCAGTGACGTCGTTCGGAGGCATGCTCCGCAACTTCTGGGGGCCGCTGTTCGAGGCGGCGCTGTCCGACGAGGACGACGACGTCAAGTGGCTTTTGGACAAGATCCGCGTCATCGACACGGTCGACGACGAGTCCATCGAGGACCACCCGGACCTCGCGGGGCTCTGCGGCGCGGACGACTGGACGTCGGAGAAGAATCCGCCCTACGGCTACTACGCGTACTACATGCACGAGAATGTGGCGCGGCTCAACGCGCTCCTGCGGGCGAGGAAGCTCCGGTCGAGCCCGCTGACCTTCAAGCCCCACGCGGGCGAGGCGGGGCCCGCGGACCACTTGGCGACCGCGTTCCTCTTCAGCGACGGCGTGTCGCACGGCATCAATCTGGAGACGCAGCAGGAGGCCGTCGCGCTCCAGTACCTCTACTACGCGGCGCAGGTGCCCATCGGCGTGTCGCCCATCTCCAACTCCGTGCTCTTCCTGAAGTACGCGCAGAACCCGTTCCCGACGCTCTTCAAGCGCGGCCTCTGCGTCGCGCTCACGACGGACGACCCGCTCATGTTCCACACGACGCCGACGCCCCTCCTCGAGGAGTACGCGACGGCGCGCCACGCCTTCGCGCTGAGCTCCGTGGACATGTGCGAGATCGCGCGCAACTCGTGCGTCGCGGCCTTCAGCGACGAGGAGCGCATGGACCTCCACAACGACGAGAACCCGGACTGCACGAACGTGCCCGCGTGCCGCCTGAACTTCCGCCAGGCCACGCTCCAGGGCGAGCTCGACCTCCTCGCCGCGCGCGGCGGGGCCCTCTAGGGGGCGGTGCGTAGCTCGAGCGCGGCGGGCGGAGGGCGACGAGTGCGCGCGGGGCGGCGGCGGCGACGACCCCCGGCGCCGGCTCCCGGCGCGGCGGCTGTCGAAGCGCCACGAGCGACGGCGCTTCGACCTCTCGATTGGCATTCGGCAAGCGCCACCATGGCGTCCGAGCGGCCCGTAGCCGCTCCCCTGGACTCTCTCCAATCCCTCTTCGGCATGCCAAAAGCCACGCGCGTGACGCTGCGCCGCAAGATCGACAAGCCCGCGAAAAAACGGCGGCGCCTCGACATCCAATCGCTGTCGCCCGTGAGCAGCTTGACGCACGAGATCTCCGTCGATGCCGGCCTCTCGGAGCCCGAGAGCGGCGCGTCGCAGCTGTCGTCGAGCGGCGCGAGCCGGGCGCTCTTCGCCGACGCGCCGCGGAGCGCGCGGCCCGCGCGCGGCGCCGCGGACGCGTACAAGCCCGGGCCGCGGCGCACCTACGGCGACGCGGGGCCCGCGGCGCCGGCCGAGGCGTCGGTCATCGACCCCTTCACGCGCGAGTACCGGAGCGCGGCGCTCGCGCGGTCCGACGCGGAGCCGTCCGCGCTCGCCGTCTGCGACGAGCGCGCGTACCGCGCGCCGTTCGCGCGTGCCCGGCGTCCCCGGAGCTTCGAAAGCGTGCCACACGTCCGACGCCAACGCCCCCACAGGCGCTCATCACGAAGAAGAAGACGGGCACGGCTCCCGAGCGCCGCGCGCGCGGCCGGCGTCTCGGCGGAAGCGGAAGCGCCCCGCGCGACGCGCCCCTCCTCCGCAGGTGCTCGTGGACCGCCCGTCGGACGCGCCGACGGCCTTCGAGGTGCGGAGCTACCTGGGCCACGGCGCGACGGGGGCCGTCTTCGAGGTCGAGCGCGACGACTCGGACGACTCGGACGACGGCCGGCCGCTCGCGCTCAAGGTCGAGCGGGGCGAGCGGTCGACGCTGCGCTTCGAGGCGCGCCTCGCGCTCGCCGTGCGCGCGCGGACGTCGCTGGCGCCGCGCGCGGGCCGCGTCGTCGAGCCCGCGGGCCTCTGGCTCTGGAGCGACGCGCAGGCGATGTCGATGCCGCGCTACGACGCGACGCTCGCGGACGTGCTGCGCCTCGCGGGCGGCCGCACGACGGCCATCGGGTCCCAGCTGCTGCCGGAGCCCGTGGCCCTGTTTCTGGCCGTCGCGGCCATGGAGGCCGTGCTCGCGGTCCACGACGCGGACGTGCTGCACCTCGACGTCAAGCCCGACAACTTCCTGGCCATGCTCGGCGAGGACCTGGACGGCAGCGCCTGCGTGCTGCGCGGCGCCGGCGACGTCGCGGACACGGCGGCGGCGAACGGCTTCGGCCTCGTGCTCATCGACTTTGGGCGCGCGGTCGACCGGCGGAGCCACGCGCCCGGGACGCGCTTCGAGACGGCGCACGACCACGCGCACCTCGCCGAGTTCGAGTGGCCCCGGGCCGTCAAGGACGGCCGCCGCAAGCGCAAGGGCGGCGACGACTCCTGGACCACGGAGCTCGACGTCTACGCGCTCGGCGTCTGCCTGCACCTGCTCTGCTCGAACCGCGGCCCGAGCCGCGACGGCCACCGCGCGGCGCTGCCCCGGGCCTGGGACCGGCCCCTCTGGACGGCCCTCCTCGACGCCCACCTCGTCGTCGACGGGCCCCAGCCGACGCGCGGCGCGCGCGCGGCGCTCGTGGCGCGCGCGCGCCGCGCGCTCGACGCCAGGTGCCCCAACGGCTTCGCGTCCCTCCTCGGGCCCCTCCTCCGCCACCTCCGCGCCGACGACTAGGTAACGTTTTCCCTACCAAGTTACCGGCCGATCGCGCCGCCGCCGCCGCGCGCCATGCCGCCGCCGTAGAGCGCCGAGTTGCCGCGGAACGGCTCCCCCGCGCCGCCGCCGACGCGCCGCTGGTCGCTCCGCGGCGAGAGCTTCGGCGCGGCGCCGCCGATGCCGCGGGGCGCCATGTCCGGCTCCGTCGTCCGCGGCGGCGACAGGCCGAGCGGGTCCGGCGCGCCGAGTCGCGCGTCGGCCGCGGCGCCGTCCGGCGCCGCGCCGCAGGCGCCCGCGGCCTCGGCGTCGTCGGCCTCGAAGCCGTCGGCGTCGTCGAGTGCGACGGCGTCCGACGGCGCCGCGACGGCCGCGAGCGTCGCCGCGACGGCCGCGATCGCGACCTCGGCGTCGCGGAGCTCCTCGAAGGCCTCGTCGAGCAGCCCGAACTCGCCGCCGGGGCCGTAGACGCGGATCTGCGGCGCGAAGGCCACGCCCGCGTCGGCGCACCAGCCCGCGCAGTCCGCGACGACCGCGCGGAACCCCGCCGCGGCGACGTCGCGCGCCCGCGCCGCGAACGCGATCTCGACGGCCGCGGACAGCGGCGTCGCGTCGTCGACGTAGAGCGCGACGGCGTTGGCCAGCGGCTCGTCGAAGGGGCGCTCGACGCGCTCCACCGTGCGCGCCGCCGCCAGCAGGCGCGCGGCGCGGTCCGCGAAGGCGACGAGCCGCCGGGGGAAGTTCGGCGCCGACACTCGGCCGAACGTGTCGCGCCACCGGTCCCAGGACGGCGAGGCCGCGCCCTCGACGGCGGCGGCGAAGCGCGGCGTCTCCGAGAGGCCCGGCTCCAGCGACGCGCAGACGGGGTCCTCGAAGACGCCCGCGAAGCCCTTTTTGTTCGTCTTCGCCTTCGCGTCGCCGTGCTCGCCGCACGCGTAGGCGCCGAACTCGACGGCGACGCCGCGGTCCTTCTCCCGGAAGGCCGCGGCCGCGGCCTCGACGAGGGGCGCGATGGACCGCGACATCATGCACGACGGGCTGTAGAGCATGACGATCCATAGAGTCGTGGAATTCGTCGCGTTCCACGCGAGGTCGCCGCCGTCTTCCTTTAGATCCGACGGCCGCAGCTCCGCGACGGCGGAGCCGTCGAAGAGGCCGCCGTCCTTCTCGTTGGCGAGGCGGAATTTTTCGCGTAACGCTTCGTCCGTGCCCTTCAGGCCGTCGTAGGCGCGCTGCGCGACGTCGAAGAGCGCGTCGGCGTTGGCCGCGGACGCCGAGGGGATCTTCGACTGCAAAAGCGCGCGCTTGTCCGGGTGGAGCACGCGCGACAGCTCGCGGAAGGCCTGCTTCACGGCCTTCGCGTCGGCGCCGCGGCCGACGCCGAGCGCGCGCCACGGCGCGAGCGCGCGTATCGACGCCTCCGGCAACGCGAGCAGCGACGCGGCGCGCGCGAGCGCGCCGTCGCCGCCGAAGTCGTCGCCGGCGTCGCAGGTGAGCTTCCACATCTTCCCGGGGAGGCCGTCGAACATGTGGTCGTCGCACTTGGTCCACTCGGCCTTGGACAGGCCCGGCTGCCCGAAGCGGCCGCCGATGAGGCAGTCCTCGCGCGCGCGGTCGCCCGTCTTCCGGATGATCTCGGCCCAGGGCCGCCAGGCCGCCGCGCCGCCGCCGAAGGCCGACCGCACGCGCAGCGTCGACCCGCCCCAGGCGTCGGCGTCTCCCTGCGAAGGTTCGCCCGCGTAGAGCAGCGACGACGTCACCTGGGCCCGGCCCTTGGGCTGCTCGCCGGGGAACTTGCCGCTGAGCGTCGCGCCGCTCGCGACGTGGCGCAGGGTCGCGAGCAGCGACGAGCCGTTCTCCGGGGACGCGCCGACGAGCGCCCAGCGGAGGTCCGCGCGCGCGGCCGCGTCTCCCGGGTCGCACGGCGCCAGCGCCAGGCCGTCGCGCGGCGGCGGCCGCGGCCGGATCGTCGCCTCGGACAACACGGTAGCCTGCTTGTTCCCGACGCGCACGGCGTAGAGCGACCCGCCGCCGGGGGACGCGGTGGAGACGGTCGCGGCGCGCCACGCGCCGCCCTGCACCTTCACCTCGACGTCGTCGCCCGCGCCGAAGGCGCGCGTCACGTTGCGCCCGCCGCCGCAGGCGCAGCAGGCCTGCTTCGCGGAGCCCTGGGGGAACGGGTGGGCGCCGTAGAGCGCGCACCAGCCGTGGCCGCGCGTCTCCTCGCGCTCGTACGCGGCGCAGCCGTTCGTGCCGTCGTGCCACGGGCGCGTCGTCTTGTTCGCGCCCGCGACGCGCCGGTCCTCGCAGACTGTGGATGGGTGGAACGTCGGGGTTTTGGTGAGGTTCTTGGTCGCCTCCGAGTCGACGCTGAGGCAGGCCGCGCCGCGGCTCTCCATGCTCTCGATGCGCAGCGTCGCGCAGTCCGCGAACTGGTCGACCCAGTCGTCGCGTTCGCTGCGCGTGAGCGCTACGGTGACGAGGAGCGCGGCGAGGAGCCGGTGCGTTGTGCGCCCTGGGCGCATGGCTGCGCGGCGGATATTTTTCACGGTCATCGCGTCGGAGAGGAGAGCTTGTTGCCGGCAACATTGTCTTAGCAGGTCCTCCTCCGGTCGATGGAGGACGCGGATCTCGATCTCGACGGCGCGGAGATGCCTCTCGATCTCGATGGCGCCATCAGGGCGCTGCACTCCAGGGTAGACGAATGCGCCATGTCGGCGCTGCGAAGGCTCGCGCGAGACCCCGCCAACAACATCGCGATTCGGGAGGCCGGCATCCCGCCGCTCGTCGCGATGATGGAGAGCGGTAGCGCCGTCGCGAAAAAGAATGCCGCGCGCGCGCTTCGCGACCTCGTGAACATCAACGACGAGTTCAAGGCCATGATCCGGGAGGCCGGCGGTATCCCGCCGCTCCTCGCGCTTTTAAGCAGCCCCGGCTTCGACGCGAAAGGGTCTGCCATGGAGATGCTGTACAACCTCGCGCACAACAGCGAAGAGGGCAAGGGCGCGATTCGGGAGGCGGGTGGCATACCGGTGCTCGTCGCGGTTTTACGCGGCCCCAGCTTCTTCACCGGCGAAGACTACGCGTCGAAGTTGCTGTGGAACCTCTCGTTAAACGACGCCGGGAGCAAGGTCGCGGTTCGGGAGGCCGGTGGCATTCCACCGCTCCTCGCGCTGGTCGAGAGCGGCAAGCCGATGGCGCCCGCGCGCGAGGCTGCCACCCGCGCGCTGCTGGCCCTCGCGCGCAACAACGACGACAACGCGGTCGAGATCGCGCTGGCTCGAGGCCGCGGCGGGGCGCTGATGGAGCTCGCGCGGCGAGGCAGCGTCACCGTTCGCATTCGCATTCAAGACGATCCTGATCGCGTCTTCATCCGTCGTCTCGATCGCGTCGCGCCCGTCCAGGTGATCCATCTCACTTTCATCGTCGTTTGGAAGGCCGGCGCCGCCGCCAGGCGGAAAGCCGCGCTGGTCGTCGCCGCGCTGTTGCGCGACTGCTGCAAGTTCGCCGGGCGCGTCCCGCGGTACATCAAGCCCATCATCGAGTCCTATCTCTAGGAAGTAACGCGAAGCAATACCTCGGCACCGCAGCTAGAACCAGGCCTAGAACCGCAGCCGGAGTCCTCGCCGGCGCCAGCACCAGAGCGGCTGAGTTGCACAGAAAGGTCGACGTCGGCGCAATGTACGACCTCCCCTCAGTACGATGCGATGATCTCCTCCCCTCGAGCCTCGACAACATGAATGATCTTGATGCCGCGATCGCCGCGCTGCAGGGCGACGACGTGGTCGTTGAGGCGGAAGCCGCGCTGAAGTTATGGCTCCTGGCGGCCAGAAATGACCATCACACGGTCGCGATTCGGGAGGCCGGCGGTATCCGATTGCTCGTCGCGCTGCTCGAGAGCCGCAGGCATCGATTGAAACTACACCACTCCAAGCTAATACCGACGGTCTCGAAGGCGTTGAAGCAGCTCGCGCAGAACGAGGAAAATAAGGTCGCGATTCGGGAGGCGGGTGGCATACCCGTGTTCGTCGCGCTTTTGAGCAGCAGCAGCTTCGGCACGAGACAGTCTGCCGCGGATGCGCTGTTGACCCTCTCTCATCTCGACGCCGAGAACAAGGTCGCGATTCGCGAAGCCGGTGGCGTTCCACCGCTTCTCGCGCTGGTCGAGAGCAGCGGCCCCATCAGCAGCATCCCATGGCCCACAGCTCAGCGCCAGAACCTTCATGCGACTGCCGCCCGGGCGCTGCTGTCCCTCTCGTGCGACAACGACGACAACGCGGTCGCCATCGCGCTGGCTCGAGGCCGCGTCGAGGCATTCGTCGAGCTCGCGCGGCGAGGCCGCGTGGTCGTCTGCGCGGAATTTTTCGTTCAGAATGCCGGCGCCGCCGCCAAGCGGAAAGCCGCGCTGGTCGTCGCCGCGCTGTTGCGCGACTTCTACAAGCTCGCCGGGCGCATCCCGAGATACGCAAGGCCCATCATCGAGTCCTATCTCTAGGAAGTAATTACCTCGGCGCCGCCACGACGCCGTACAAAAACAGGTGGTCGCGGATCGCGTGGCTCGGGACGTTGTGCCAGCGGAGTCCCGCGAGGTGCGCGTCGATGTCGATGCGGTCACCGCGCAGGCCAAAGTAGGGCAGCGCGTGCGTGAAAAAGAGGAGGTCCGCGTCGTCGCGGAGCTGGAACGCGACGAGGATCTCCGGCGCGGCCGGGCCCGCGGCCGCGAGGAGCGCCGCGAGGGTCCGCGCGAGGGGCGCGTGGTACGTCGCGCGGAACAGGCAGTCCGAGACGACGATCGTCGCGAAGGACGGCGCGAGCAGCGCGACGCGGTCCGGCAGGGGCCCGTTCCAGTCGAAGGCCAGGAGATCGAGCGCGTTCGGGTCGTTCAGGGGCCTCCCGCAGGCCGCGGCGTTGACCTCGATGTTGCGCCGCGTCGACGGCAGCACGGCGGCGACGTCCGTGAACACGACGTCCCAGCCCGCGGCGAAGGCCGCGAGGCCCGCCGCGGGCGCGGCGCCGCAGCCGAGCTCGAGCAGGCGGCCGCGGCCCGGCCCGCGCCGCGCGAGCCACTCGGCGACGACGATCTCCGAGAACCAGAGCGCGCCGCCCGTGTCGCAGTCGCCGAACACGCTCTGCTGCTCGAAGACGAACTCGAGGCCCGGCGCGTGCACGAAACTATAGCGCGTCGCGTTGTGAAACGTCGGCGCGAGCATCGCGGTCCGCGCGCGCGCCTCGCCGGGCAGCGCCTGCCGCAGCGCGTCGAGGGCGTTGAGCGACGTGTCGTCATCGCCGTCGCTGTCGTCCGACAGCTCGTCGTCGGGCGACGGCGCGCGCGCCGTGCACCAGTAGCGCTCGTGGTGCTCGCGCCGCGTTAGCGGCAGCACGCCGCCGCAGGCGGCGCAGCGGTATTCTTGCAGCTGGGCAGCCATGCTTCTCTCTGCGAGCTTTTTAGAGCTGGGAGGCTGGGCCGCGGCGCGCGCGCGGGCGCCCACGAGGCTGGCGCCGAGGCGGCTCCCAACTCGGCTCACCAACGCGTCAAGCGCCAGTGTTGACCTCGGCCGCGCGCGCCGTTCCGCCGCCGCGCGCACGCCAAGCGCACGCCAACAGTCGCGGCAGGACGTGCATCGATCGCGCCGACAAGAAAAAGCCGCCGAACACCGCGCCAGGACGCGCCGCGATCCGCTACAGAGCATGGGCTCCGTCGCCTCGTCCTACGCCAACTTCTCGCGGCAGGAGCTCGTCCGGGACTGCGACACGCCGGAGAAGTTCGCGGCCTTCGTCAAAGAGCACTTTCCCGAGGACGCGGACATGCGCGAGCGGATCCTCGCGCGCGAACTCGTCGGCGAGCGGCTCCTCGCCGGCGCGGACGCCGAGGCCCTCGAGCTCTGCGAGGGCACCAGCGGCAAATTTCGATCCTGGGTCGCGCACCTGCGCGCCGCGCCGCAGCCCGGCGTCGCCGCGTCGCTCTGCTCCTGCGACGAGGAGGCCGCGCTGCCGGCCGCGCCGGACGCCGCCGCGACCGAAACCGTCGTGAGCCAGCCCGCGAAAACGGAGGTCGAGGTATAACAGTTCGCATCGAAATATAGGGGGGCACAGACAGTTACGACTAGTACGAGGCGGGCGACGCCGGCGGGACGCGGGGGCGCGGCGAAACAAGGAGGAGGAGGCGTATGGACACGTCGGCGCGGGCGGTCAGGGCTGCGGCGGCGGCGGCGGCGCGGAGCGGCCGACGCTGTCGACGAGGAAGTCGAAGTTCTCCGTCTTGTGGATCGCGGCACTGATGTCCTCCTTCTGCAGCGTCTTGCGCCTGTTCATCCGCGCGCATGAGTCCCCTCGAATCGTTCGGCGCGCGCATCGACGAGTCGCGCGTCCGCCGGCGGTCGCGCAGCATCCCGAATCATGTGAGACGCCGGGTGAACGCGCTTCGACTGCTCCGAGTAGCACCACGACCGCAGCGTGAGCTCGAGGATGAAGAGCTCGCAGGCCTTGGCGAAGAGCACGGGCGCCTCGGCCTGCGCGCTACTGTGTGCGGCGAAAGGGCAGCGCGTGGACTTGACGCGGGCGCGCGCCGAGATCATGCGCACGTCCTCGTCGGACTTCATGATGCGCTTGATCCGCGCGAGCGGCAGGTCGTTGTGCGTCTTGAAGCTCTGCTCCGACGTGATCTCCAGCTGCTCCATGTCGATGCTCTGCTCCTTCCAGAACTTCTTGAGGAACGCCTGCATCTGCCGCACGTGCCTGCGCAGGGGTGGGCGCGCGCTAACCTCGCCGGCCGCAGCGGGCGCGGAAACGCCGGCGCCGCGCTGGTCGTTATCTTCCGGCACCTCCGCGCCGGGGGGCACCCCCGGTGGCATCCCGCCGGGACCGCCGCCGAATTGGGCCATCGGCGAGAAGGGCCCCGAAGGTTGCGCGCGACGGGGACGGCCGCGACGATAGTGAGCAGCCCGAAGCCTAAACTGGAGCCACCAATTGTGAGGCTGCTCGTTGAACGTCAGCTTAGACGCTGCAGCGCTAATGGCAATACGATGATGGGCCCGCCGCAGCCCGCGAGGGACCCAGATCGCGGCCGCCGCCGCCTGCTCAAGTCGCAGAGCGATGCCGCGCTCGCAGCGAAACGCAAATCACACCAGGAGCGGGCAGCAGCGCTCGTGGGCACGCGCGATTTGGCCTGGCATCTGCGCCGCAGCCAGGTCCAGGTGCTCCCGCGGAAGATGGCGACGAGCGCCTCGGCCGACGCGCTGCTGGCGCCGCTGCGCGCCGCGCGCGGCGGCGGCGCGGCGGCGGCGGCGCGCCTCGGCAAGGGCGGCGGCGGCGGGTCGCGGCTCCTGCGGCCGACGGCGAGCTCGAGCCTCCGGGACCGGCGCGAGGCCGCGCTCGCGACGGCGACGCGCAACGCCAAGGCGCTCGTCGCGTCGTCGAAGCGCGTCGCGCGCATCAAGCGCCACGCGGCCAAGGACTACGCCGCCGAGGACGCGAAGCTGCCCGCGTCGCCGCCGCCCGAGTCGGCGCGGCGCGCGGACGCGCGGCGCGCGCTCGCGCTGGACCACGCGCGGGACGTCGAGGCGGACCGCGCCTCGCAAGGCGACCGGTCGCCGCGGTCCCTGGACTCGGCGGACCCCTTCGTCGTCGACGCGTCGCGCGACGACGCGACGCGGAGCCCGCGGTCCGTCGTCGTCGGCCGCCTCGTCGGCCGGACCATCGACGCGCTGGGCGCGGGCGACTACGGCACCGCCGCGGCGTCGCAGCCGCGGCCCTACGCCGTCGAGGCGCTCGTGGGCGACGGCCACGTCCTCGTGCCCCACGCGGGCCTCGGCCCGCGGCGCAGCGAGGCGCTCGTCCACGCGCTGGGCGGCGACGCGGCGCCGCCCGTGACGCAGCTCGACTGCCGCGCGAACGGTTTGGAGAGCGGCTCGTGCGCGCGGCTCCTGGCCGCGTGCCTGCGCCGCGCGTCCCTCGAGGTCCTGCGCCTGTCGGCGAACGACGTCAGCGACGGCGCGATGCGGCGAATCGTCGCGTTCGTCGGCGCCGAGGGCTGCCCCCTCGTGGACCTGCAGCTCGCCCGGGCGAAGCTCCTCGACGCGCGGGGCCTGCCGGCGGCGCTGCTGCGGCCCTGGCAGTCCGCGCTCCAGATCTTGGACGTGTCGCGCAACGACCTCACGCGCTTCGTCGACGACGACGGCGTCCGGGCCTACGACGCCTACAGCGGCGTCGCCGGCGCGCCCGCGGGGGCCGCCGCGCCCGCGCCCCGGCGCGCGGACGGCGGCGCGCGCAAGGCCGTCCGCGTCTCCGCGGGCGCGCCGACGCTCGCGCGGTTCCGCCGGCGGTCGTCGATGGCCGCCGCGGAGCGGCGCGACACGGGCGGCGACCGCCGCACGTTCGTGAGCGGCTTCGGCGGCGCGGACGTCGGGGCCGCGCTCGGCCTGTCGCCCGTGCTCGTCAAGCTCGCCGAGGCCAAGGCCGCGCCGGAGAGCGACGACGACGACGACGACGACGACGCGCGGCGCCGGCGGCACAAGGAGAAGGAGTCGATGACGACGCAGGAGGCGCGCGAACGGACCTCCCAGCTCCTCGCGGACCGCATCTTCGCCGAGGCGTCCTACGAGCGCAAGCTCGAGCGCGACAAGAAGACGTTCCGCGTCGACTTCGCCGCGTTCCTGCCCTACTGGCACCTCGTCCAGTACGGGTCCGGCAAGAAGGCGAACCGCGCCTATACCCACCTGTTGAGCACGCTCAAGCACGTGCTGCGCATCCTGCGGCTGAGCGGGCCGGAGGCCCGGGCGCGGAGCACGTCCGTGAAGCTGCGGCGGCTGCGCCAGTTCTCCGACGTCGTCGGGCTGTCGCGGGACCGGAGCGGGCTCTACGCGCCGCTCGTCGCGGACGTCTACGTGTCCGTGCTCCGCCGGGCGCTCGACGGCCGCGGGCGCGCGCTGGACGTCTTGCTGGACGTGGTCCCGACGCCCGCGGGCGCGCCGGCGCCGGACAAGGAGCGCGTCAAGGAGAAGCCCCGGGGCTGCCGCATGACCGCCGCGGACGTGCGGACCGCGCTCTTCGGGAAGGACGCGACGAAGGACGCGGCGACCTGGGACGCGCCCCTCTTCAAGCGCCTGGCCTTCGACGACCTGCTGCGGACGCTCTGGCTGCGCGCCGACGCGCTGAGCGACGAGGGCGACGCGACGCTCGACGACGTCCTGGAGCTGGCGCTCGACTTCGCGTTCGAGTGCGCGGCGTCGGCCCAGGAGAAGCTCGTGCAGCGCTTCGAGGACGAGGAGCACGCCAAGGGCAAGGTCGACTGGTACGCCTTCGACCTGATCCTGGACGACTTCGACATGGGGCCCGGCGACGGCACGGTGGAGGGCGAGGCCGCGTCCAAGGCCGAGAAGCTCGAACTGTTCAAGGAGGCGCTCGGCGTCGACGAGCTCGAGGAGCAGGATTTGGTGCTGACGGACGCGAAGCGCTTCGCCATGACGCTCTGGAAGGCGGGCAAGTTCAAGCAGCTGCGCAAGCACGAGGTCGTGGCCGAGGCGCCCGTCGAGGCCGTCGTCGAGCGACCCCGGGGGCTCACGAACGGGAACCTGGGGCTGGCGCTGCGCGTCCTGGACCTGTCGTGGAACCGGCTGCACGTCGCCGACGAGCTGCGCGTGCTCGTGTCCGTGTGCCCGAACCTGGAGGTGCTGGACGCGTCGTACAACAGCTTCGGCGACGGCGGCGTCGTCGCGATCCTCGCGGCGGCGGACTTTTCGCCCGAGCCGTCGAACTTCGTGGCGCTGAAGCTGCGGGGCAACGGCGTGGGCCCGCGGGGGGCGCATCTCCTGGGGGACCTGGTCCGGCGGCGCGCCGCGGACGCGCCGCGGCTGGAGCTGCTGGACCTCGCGTCGAATCGCCTCGGCGCGTTCGGCGCGCGCGCGCTGCTGCGCGCCGCGGCCCTCGAGGACGGCGGCGGCGTCTTCGAGGCGCGGCCCCTGGCGCTGGACATGGACGACTGCGCCGTCGACGCGGACGTGCCGAGCGACGGGTCCGTGCCGCCGACCTACGACCCGGACGACGCCGGCGCGATCGACGACGCCGCGGAGGTGCCGCTCGACCCCGCGACGACGGCGCCGGACGTCGGCGTGGCCTTGCGCAACGCGCTGCGGGCCGTGGCGCGCGATAACGCGCTGCGCTTCGAGAGCCTGGAGTGGTGCCGCATGGCCGCGTCGGGCAACGAGCGCCGCGACGAGCGCGAGCGGACGTGGCTGCCCGTGAAGCTGACGCGCGGCGCGATGCCGTCCGTGGGGCACACGCGGAGCGGGAGCCTGTGCGCGTCGCGGGGCGGCCACGCGCCGAGCCCGCCCTACCTGAAACTAGATTTGGAGGATCCGGCGAACGAACTGTTCCTGAAGACGAACCCGAACGCGGCGCCGCTCGGCGACCGCGCGTTCGTCGTGCCGCGGACGGGCACGATGCGCTTCAAATTGGCCTACGCGCCGCGGCAGCCGAGCTTACTAGCCTGCCCGACGGAGACGGGCTTCGACGCTTTACGGGCGCTCGTGGGCGCGAAGCCGGCGCACCTGCTGCAGCACGCGCCGTTCCTGACGACGCGGCAGGTCGAGAAGCTGCTCCAGCGCCTCGGCCACGACCCGCAGCCGCCGAATTTGTGCGAGATCTACGGCCACGACGACGAGCTCAAGGAGCGGCCCCTGAGCGATTTGGTGCACCTGCTGACGGTGCTGCTGCCGCGCGTCGTCGACGTCGACGCGTCCGCGCGATTGATCCGGGCCTACGCGCCCGCGCGCGCGTCGCAGCGCGCGCTCGCGCGGGCCCTGGGGCCGGCCTACGGGCCCCTCATCGGCGCGCCGAACGGGCGCTACGCGCTGGACCTGAGCCTGGCGACGCACAAGCTCGCGCTCCGGGCGGTTCTAGAGAGGGTCGCGTCGGAGAAACGCGTCGCGCTGGAGGTGCGCGGCTGCGGCCTCCACGAGCGCATCCGCAACGTCAGCTTCCGCCCCGACGACCCGGCCAAGCGGGCGCGCGCCGAGGCGCTCACGCGGGGCAAGAACACGATGGCCAAGGACACGCCGCGGCCGCGCGACGTCGCGCCGCTGTTGCGCGCGCTCCTCCGCGGCCGCGACGTCGAACTGGGGGCCGTGCTCAAGGGCGGCGCGCTGACCTTCGACGTGTCGTCGTCCGCGCGGCCGGACGCGGCGCACGCGACCTTGGCGCCGCGCGACGTCGTCCACCGCGCGTCGAACGCGGACCTGCCGACGCCCTGCCGGCGCCTCGTCCGCGCCTTCGCCATGGATGATGATGTTTTGATCGACCACGCGAAGAACGCGGAGCGCGCGTCGACCTACGACCGCGCGCGCCCGGAGCCCGCGTGGCTCGAGGAGCCGAGCCGATCCGCCGTCGTCGCGTCGATCCAGCGCATGTGGGCGACGACGAAGCGGGTCCGCGAGGCGAAGCGGAGGTTGGAGGCCGCCCAGAAGAAGGGCGCCAAGAAGGGCCGGAAGGGCAAGAAGGGCGCCGGGGAGGAGAAGCCGAAGGCGCCGCCGAAGGCGCCGCCGAAGGAGCCGCCGACGGCGCCCGCGCCCGCGGCCGACGCCGCCGCCGAGGCGGCCGCCCCGGAGGACGGCAAGAAGGCCGCGAAGAAGAAGAAGAAGAAGAAGGGCGGCAAGAAGAAGAAGGGCGCGTCCAAGAAGGCCTCGCCGGAGAAGCCCGCGGCGCCCGAGCCGCCCGCGTCGCCGCCCAAGTCGCCGTCCAAGCCCGCGACGCCGTCGTCGCTCGTCAAGAGCAGCAAGATGTGGAAGCTGACGCTGGGCCGGGGCGTGCGGTCGAAGATCGTGAGCCGCGACGCGCTCGCGCGCCTCGTCGCCGTGCGGAAGCGCGACGACGGCGTCGTCAAGTTGAAGGACCTGCTGGACCGCCACCTGGGCATCGAGTCCCAGGGCGACCTGAAGCGCGCGCTGATCCGGCGCTTCGACCGCAACGACCGCTGCGCCATCGGCGACCTCGAGGCGACCGCGCGCGAGCACTTCCGCGCGCACCCCGTGACGCTGCACCGGACGCCGTGCACGTCGGACCTGCTCCCCGTGTCGGCCCAGGACGCCGCGGTCCGCGACCCCCACGGCGAGGACGAGCTCCTGTCGCTGCGGCTCCACTTCGCGGACGTGGCCCTCACGTCGGGCCAGCTCGCCTACGTCATGGCGACGTACGCGGGCGACGGCGGGCGCACGGCGCCGAACTACGACGGCCTGCGGCACCCCGTCGACGAGGCCAAGGCCGCGGACGTCGTCCACGCCCTGTATCCGCGGCTCGTGGACCCGGGCCGCTTCGCGCGCGACGTGCTGCCGTGCCTGACGGCGACGCTGCGGCGGACGATCACCGCGCGTTTGGGGTGCTTCGCGGTCGTGCGGCCGCCGCCCGTGGAGCCCTGCGAGGACGCCCAGGTCGCGTCGGGCGGGCCCTGGCTCGCGCTGGACCTCGGGCGCGACGACCACCGGGGCCTCGCGCGCGTCGCCGCGGTCCTCGCGTACTACGAGGGCTCGGACCTCCGCTGGGGCTTCTACCGGCCCCAGCTCGGCGCGGCGTCCAAGTGGGTCGAGAACTGGTCGCTGCCCGAGTCCTGGCGCACGGAGACGGGCGACAAGGTGCCGACGACGGGCGAGCTCGCCTTCGACGACCTCACGCTGCCCAAGGAGCCCGACATGTTGTTGCGCGCGAAGCTCCGGCGGCGCCTGTTCGTCTACGAGTCCCCCGGCGCGCGGGCCAAGCGCGACACGACGGAGTACCTCGCCCACTGCGCGTCGTCGCCCCACGTCCAGGCGGGCGACGAGCGCGAGTTCGACCAGGACCCGGACGCGGTCTTCGCGGGGTTGGTGCGGCCCAAGTACGAGCGCCAGGCGCGGATCATCCAGAAGAACTGGCGCGCGTACCGCAAGCGCAAGAAGCGGCGCGTGGACAAGAAGCCCGTCGCCTACGGCCACGCCAAGGTCGCCGGCTGCAGCCCCGTCCTCGACATGTTCGCAAAATTACAAAAGGGCGGCAAGGTGAAGCCGCCGCCGCCCGTGACGCTCGCGCAGGTGCTGAGCCGCGTGAACCAGGTCGTCGAGGACAAGGCCGTCCAGGACGCGGCGACGGAGGCCGTCGCCAAGTGGAAGCACCGGCCGAAGCCGAGCCTCGCGGCCTACCTGGCGAACTGGCACGTGATCCACTTCGGCGCCGCGCTCGGCGTGTCGCGGCTCCACGAGCTGCTCCACACGCTCCACGTCGTCACCTACTTCGCCCAGCAGGCCGACGGGCGCCGGGGCAAGAAGGGGTCGAAGCTCCTGCGCGTGCGGCGCTTCCGCCAGTTCTCCGACATCTTGGGGCTCACGCCGCGCGCGGAGAAGTGCTACGCGCCGATGCTCGCGGAGTGCTACATCGTCTTCCTGCGGTCGATTTTAGGCCACCCCAAGGGCATCGCCGCGGTGCTGGCGGCGCCCCACGCGGACACGGTCGAGGGCCACCTCGTGCCGCTCCAGGACGTCGTCGTCGCGCTCGTGGGCTACGACAAGCGGGTCGTCGCCGAGGACCCGACGACGTGGACGTCGCCGCTCGCGGCGCTCGCGCGGCCCTGGCTCGACGAGGAGACGATGTACGACCTGTTCCTGAAGATTCGCAAGGTCGCCGAGCGGGGGAAGAAGAGCATCAAGGACGCGGGCGACCACCCCGTGCCCGCGCTCGACGTCGAGGACGCGCTCGAGCTGCTGCTCGACGCGGTCTTCAGGGCCGCGGCCCAGACGCAGGCCTTCCTCCGGACGGAGCTCGCCAACTGGCTCTCCGTCGACGGGCGCCTCACCTTCGACGACTTCAAGCGCTTCTTCCCGGACCTGCCGGGCGCGGCCGCGGTCTCGGAGCTCGCCGTCGCGACGCTCTTCGCGGCCGTCCAGGACCGGGCGGACACGAACGAGTCGAACCGCGTGAAGATCGACCCGGAGAAATTCGCCATGCACTGCTGGGCCCACCACGTCCTCCCGAGCCCCGCCTACGTCGAGCGGAAGCCGCCCAAGGTCGAGGCGACGGCGAAGAAGCACCACATGTTCGCCCAGCTCGACGGCCTCGAGTTCGCCGAGCTCGAGCACATCACCAAGGGCACCGTGGACTAGGTAAGGGCTGCCAGTGCGCTTAGGCGGGCCGCGGCGTGTGGGGTGCGGCGGCCGCGGGACGCGGGCCCGTCACCAGCCGCCGTCGCCGTCCTCGCCGGCCTTGGGGACGACGAAGGACGCGGAGGACCAGTCGGTCTCGATCTTGTAGGGGTCGGAGACGAGCGTGCCGTCGGCCGTGGCCTTGGACAGGACGACCATGTCCAGCGCGCGGCAGTCGCGGTAGAAGAGGACGCGGAGGCAGTCCTCGAGGAGCGCGCGCGCCTCGCCCTCGTCGATGTCCGCGTGCCACTTGGCGCGCATGATGGGCAGCGCGAGGTGCGCGCCGAAGCCCGTCGCGATGACGTCGTCCTCGTACGCCGTGCCCCGGAGGTCGACGGACCCGAGGAACGCCTTGCCGTCCTTGTAGCCGCCGACGACGAGCGAGTTCCAGAGCGGGTTGAACTTGTTCCGCGCCTGGTACATGACCGCGCGCAGGTAGCTGTAGATCTCCACGGGGCTGTGCTCGAAGCCGTCGTTCGCGTTCAGGTTGTCGCGCTCGAGGCCCTCGAGCTTCCGGAGGATGGCGTGGTAGTCGCTCATCTCCCCCGACGCGCCGACGAGCGTGTAGGAGCCCGTCTTCGAGATGCGCTGCACGTCCTTGAACATGGCCAGGGACCCGTAGGACGCGAGCGTGTCCGCCGCGAGCATGACGCCGTCCTTGTACTGCGGAGGGGCGCGCGCGCGCGGTCCTCGACGGTTCGCGCTCTTTCGCGGGACGCGGGGCGGGCGCGCCTTGATGCCGAGGACGGACGTGCCCGTCACGATGGGGCGCGACGTGTGCTGGCGCGGCGGCGCCGACGGCGACGACGAGACGACATTGTTGGCGCGCGCTGCGATGGGGGCGGCGGGTCCGCGGGGCCCGGGGCGGATTTTTTCGCGTCGCGACGCTGGCGGGTCACCGGGTTCGTGCCCGGCGAACAACATCGTCGCGAGGAGCGCTACGGCGGCGCGCGCGACCGTCTTTATTCTACGCCGCGAGCGTCCACCGATGGTCTCGGGCTGGAAGGGGCCGCGCGGCCGTCCGGCACCGAGGCCTGCACCGGCAGAGGGGGCCGACCACCAGGCATACACCAGCCACGGCATACACCAGCATAGCAGCCGCATAGCAGCCGCATAGCAGACGCATAGCGGGCGCATAGCAGACGCATAGCAGGCGCATAGCAGGCGCATAGCAGACGCATAGCAGGCGCATAGCAGGCGCATACCACCAGCATAGCAGCCGCATAAGACCAGCATAGCAGCCGCATACCACCAGCATAGCAGGCGCATAAGACCAGCATAGCAGCCCACCAGCATACCACCAGCGTAGCAGCCGCATACCACCAGCATAGCAGCCGCATACCACCGGCATAGCAGCCGCATACCACCGGCATAGCAGCCGCATACCACCGGCATAGCAGACGCATACCACCCGCATACCACCAGCATACCACCAGCATACCACCCGCATACCACCCGCATACCACCCGCATAAAGCCCGCATAAAGCCCGCATAAAGCCCGCATAAAGCCCGCATAGCGGGCGCATACTACCAGGCATACCGGCGGTCAACCCCCTCGGTGCACCGGTACCGGCGCCGTCCGACGAAGGCCGCGACGACGTCCGAATGCGCGTACTTATGCGCGAGGCCTTCGCGGCGGGGGAGGCCCGAGGCATTAAGCGCCAACCCCCACACGTCGCGATCGCTGCGCCAGAACGTGGGGACGTGCGCGAAGACGTCGTCGTCCCGGCCGAACACGGCCGCGTCCCAGGCGTCCTGATGCTCGTCGTCGTCCTCAGGCTCGGCGTCGCCGTGTGCTTGAAACGCGGCCGCGGGTCCGCCAAGGCCGACCTCAAGCCCCCGTCGGGGGTCGACGTGGAGCTCCAAGTGAACCCCGTGGTGACCCAGGCTCCGTCGAAAGACTGATCGCCGTCGCCACCTAGCATATATATCCCGCCGGCGGGGTACTAGTATGTTAAACGGCACCGGTGGCGATGCGCGACAAGTACGCCCGCTGGATCTCGTTCCGGCCCCTCATCTCGCTCGGCGGGCTTGACTCGAGGCTAGCTCGGCCCCATCGAGGCCGTTTCGCGGTAACCTAAACGTTTTTTTAATGGGCGGCGCCCCATTTGCGAATCGAAAAGGTTACCGAACCCCCGGCCAAGTCTCTATTTTCTAGGATTTTTTGAAGATAACGATGAGCGCGGGCGCTTCGTAGAGCATGGGCGAGTCGCCTCTTTCGGCGCGCAATGCGGGTGTCTCGGGGCATACGATCCCTGCTTCCTCCGCTGGATGTCCACCGCGTGCTGGCATGTCGATGATTGGTCGAATCGCCGGCAAACTTTGTGGGATTGGGTGTGTGATCATGGGCCACAAAGGGAGGGCGTTTATGTACGGGAACGGCTGATGAGGCCCGAAATAAATTCTTCCCAACCGCTGGATGCCCCGCTGGACGCGAGGGGGTCGCGGCTTCGAATCTCCCTTCCGCGAAGCGGCGCGGACGGCGCGGACGGCGCGGACGGCGCGGACGGCGCGGACGGCGCGGACGGCGCGGACGGCGCGGACGGCGCGGACGCGGCACGGGGTCACTTTTTTTGTTCCAACGAGTGATCTCACGGATGAAATAAGATCTCCGATGCTGGGAGAGGTCGACAGAGAGATACGACCCCGACTCCGCGGACAACGAGGCCGGGCGCTGCGCACCGTGGCCCGAGTGCGTGACCGCGCCGCAGGAGCCATCCGAGTTCCCCGACGCTCTGCGTTCCTGTTAGCCCCCCCCCGGTCCCTACGGCCCTGATGGAGCGGCCTGCGCCGGCTCGGGGTCGCTCTGGTGCCGTTTGGAGTCTAGCCTGGCGTACTTATCGTGCTTCGCCACTTGCGGTCTTCAATCATGGGGCCTGGTGTCCTGTGGCCTCAGACTTTACACGAGAGGGATGCCTGTTTTTTTGCCGAGTTTCGTCTAGAGCGATATAGTGAGCTCCCAACGCAGCCCCATCACCGGCTAACGCAGCAGCAGCGGCGCGCAAAGGCGCCGACGCCGACGGGCAGCAATCGGGCTGCTCCTTCGGCATGATGAAGTCGCGGCGACATTGCACTCGTGACGATGATGGCCATGACGAAGGTCATTCGGCCGCTGCAAGTGCTCGCGCTGCTTCTCGCACAGACCCGAGCGCTCTCGACCATTGCAAAGCCATTGACGACGACCTCTTCTTTAAGAGCGCCGGGCCTCCTGACGACGCCCGTGGAGTCGCTGCGGAGCCTCATCGGCGAGGCGCGGACGCGCTCCGTGTGGAAGGCGCTGCGCGAGGGCCGGGACCCGTGCGTCCAGGAGGAGACGCCCGAGCTGTCGCGGTGGACGCGCGAGACGCTGACGGCGGCCTACGGCTCGGGCGCGGACGCGCGCTGCGCGGACGCGCGGACCGCCGAGGACGGGACGACGAAGCTCCTCGTGGAGTTCGGCGACCGCGACGCCGTCGAGGCCGTGCTCATCCCGCAGCTCACGCGCGGCAAGGCGACGTCGACGTTGTGCGTGTCTTCCCAGGTCGGCTGCGCCATGGGCTGCGCGTTCTGCGCGACGGGCAAGATGGGCCTGATTCGGTCGCTCACGGACGACGAGATCGCCGCGCAGCTCTGGCTCGCGCTGCGCGCGGCGCGGAGCGTGCCGGACCTGCCGCCGCTGCGGTCCATCGTCTTCATGGGCATGGGCGACGCGGGCACGAACCCGAAGCACGCCAAGGCCGCGGCGGAGTGCTTCACGGACCCGGACCGCTTCGGCTTCTCCCGGCACCGCCTGACGCTCTCGACCGTGGGGCCGTCGCCGTCGGCGTTCCTCGCGCTCGCCGCGGCGCCGGGCCAGCTCGCGTGGTCCGTGCCAGGGCAGCACAAGAGAGCGAAATTCCCAACTTCAAAGGCTCCGATCTCGGCCATTTTCCACTCGTTTCGGCTGATTTTTGGACGAGCGATCATCTCTCGGAACGGTCTCGAAGCGTGGATGTGTTTTCCGTAACGCGCGCGCGCGGAAAACTCACATTGAAGCGACGTTTTATCACTCTTGTGCTGCCCAGGTCCGTGCACGCCGTCGACGCGGACCTGCGCAAGCGGCTCGTGCCGACGGCCGCCTGGGAGCCCGAGGCGCTCCGCGACGGTCTCTTGGACGCGCTCCGCGCGACGCGGCCCATGCACTCCAAGGAGCGGAGCGTCATGCTGGCCGTGACGCTGTTGGCGGGCGTGAACGATAGCTTGGAGCACGCGCGCGCGCTCGCGGAGTTCGTGCAGCCGGTGAGAGCGGAAACGCCGCGGCTCATCGTCGACCTCATCCCCTACAACCCCATCGACGCCGCCGACGCCTTCCAGCGGCCGTCCTTCGACGCCGTCAGCGCCTTCCAGCGCGAGCTCAAGGCCCACGCGCCGGGCCTCTTCATCGGCGTCCGCAACGCGCGCGGCGACGACGAGGCCGCGGCCTGCGGCCAGCTCGCGACGAACGCGCAGAAGCGGCGAAGGTGAGGTGCTGTTAATACACGCTTCTGTTTTGTTTGTCTACACGAGGATGCATGCATGCGCTTGCAAGAACGATCGTGATTCGATGGATCAATCGCCTCAAGAAACCGGAGTTGCCGCAAGGGCAGCCCTGCGTCGCTGCGATGGTGGAGGATTCGGACGACCATGGCGACACTTCGTCGTGCGACGACGTCAACGCGTCGGCGTCGTCGTGCGAGGCTGAGCCGGTGTGCTCGCCGCAGCCGGAGAAGCGGGCGGCGAGCACGCCGTGGAGCGTCGTCGACGCCCTCCTGGGCGTCGCGCTCGCCGGCGCCATCGTCGGCCTCGTGCTCGCCGCCTACGCGCCGATGCTGGACGCGTACCTGGGCTGGGGCCTGGCCGGCGAGTGGGACGACCGGTCCAACTTCCTCGAGAACGAGCTCGTGCGCAAGCCGCTGAGCCGCGAGCTCCTGCGCAAGATGTTCGCCGCGGAGCGCGTCAACGTCTTCGAGCCGCTGGGCTGGCTGCTCAAGGCGCTGGTCCAGCGCGCGACGGCGGACCTCGAGGAGGCGTCGGGCCTGCTCACGGTCAACGCCTGGTGCCACCGCATGGCGACGCTCGGGCTGCACGCGGCGTGCGCCGTCGCGCTCTTCGCGGTCTGCGCCGCGGTCCTGGACGCCGCGGCCGTGGGCGCCACGCCGCGCCGCCGGCGCGTGGCGGCGGCGGCGGCGGCGGCGTGCTGGGCGCTCCACCCGGTCCACGTCGAGGTCGTCGGCTGGACGTCCGCGCAGCCGTACCCGCTCGCGGCGTCGTTCATGCTCGCGGCGCTCTGGACCCACGTCGCGCTCCTGCGCGCGGAGCGACGCGGCGGGCGCACGGCGGTCTTGCGCGTCGTCGGCCCGACGCTCTACCTCTGCGCGACGCTCTCGAAGAGCGTGACCATCCCCGCGCCCGCGGCGGTCTTCGCGCTCGACCTCGTCCTGATCCGAGCGCGCGCGCTCCGAGCCCGCGCGGGCCACCTCCTGGGCTACGCCGCCGTCACGGCGGCCATGGTGCCCGTCACGCTCCGCGCGAACCGCCTCGGCCACGACCCGGACGCGGACGTCATCCGCCTCGACCGCGTCGAGCAGCGCGCGGCCAAGGGCCTCGTGACGATCTTCTTCTGCCTCTCCAAGGCCGCCTACCCGGCGAAGCTCAGCCCCCACTACACGCAGCGCGACCTCTACTTCGAGCCGGGCCACGACGACTCCGAGGTCTGGGTCGCCGCGGCCGCGTTCGTCTTTTTGAGCGGCGCGGCGGCCGCGCGGTGGGCCGCGGGCGTCGACCGCGGCGCGGCGCTCGCGGCCTGGGTCCACGTCGTCGCCATGTTCCTGCCGACCTGCGGTCTGATCCAGCACGGCATGATCCAGAAGGGCGGCGACCGCTACCTCTACCTGCCGTCGCTCGCGATGGCGCCGCTCGCGGCCGCGTCGCTCGCCTCGAGCTTCGACGCGGGCGCGGCGCGGGGCCGGCCGCGGGCGCTCGTCGCGGGGCTGCTCGCGCTCGTCGGCTTCGCCGCCGCGCTGGGCGCCGCGGCCAAGGCGGACCGCGAGCTCTGCCAGATCTGGCGCAACGACGTCGTGCTCCTGGAGCACTGCGTCCGCGCGGACCCCTACGACTGGCGGTGCCTCGACACGTACGCGGAGTACCTGCTGCACCACGGCGACAACCATCGCAGCAGCGCGGACCTCCTCGCGCGGGGCCTGCGGGCCGTGGACGACCTGCGCGTGCCGCGGAACCCCAAGGTCATGGTCTTCCGGGGCAAGTGCCTCCTGCTCCTCGGCCAGAGCGACGAGGGCTGCCGGCTCATGCACGAGGTCACGGAGCTCTACCCGCACGCGCCCTACGCCTGGAACAACGCGGCCATCTGCGACCTCATCGACCCGGCCCTCCGCGACTTCCAGGGCGACAAGTTCCAGCGCGCGCTCGACCTCGCGGTCCGCCACGAGCACAAGAGCGCCGCGGCGCGCAACCTCGAGGTCTACGTCGCCTGGCGCGACGGCGGCTACCACGGCCAGTTCGACGGCACGCTCGTGTATTAAGCGCTAGTTCCGGATCCGGGCCGTGAGTTCGACGGCACGCTCGTGTATTACTACTATTAGGTGTTAGTGCCGGATCCGGGCCGTGCCGCCCATCCCGATGCCGCCCATGGGCTTCCCGCCGTAGAGCCCGCGCGCGCCCGTGTTCTTGGCGCCCGCGTTGGCCCACGTGTCCTGGCCGGCGTTGCGCTTCGACAGCTTCGGGGGCTCGAGCTTGGGCGGCTCGACGTCGCGCGGCGCGGCCGTCGGCGGCGCGCCGATGTTCCGGGGGTCCGGCGCGCCGAGCTCGCACGTCGGGTCCGGCGGCGCCGCGCCGCCGCCGCCGCCGCCGGACTGCTCCCGCGGCAAGTCGTCCTCGGGCGTGAAGGTCTCCGTGTCGTCGGTCAGCGACCCGTCGGTCTTCGAGACGGCCGTCGCGAACGCGGCGGCCGCCGAGACGGCGACCTGCGCGTCGCGGAGGTCCGCCAGGGGCTCGTCGACGAGCGACCGGCCGCCGAGGGACTCGGGGCCGTAGATCTTGATCTGCGGCGTTTCGTCCGCGTCGCAGTTCTCGTCCGCCTCGCACTCGGCGACGAGGACGGCCGCGCCCGCGTGCCGCAGGCTCCGCGCCCGCGACGCGAGCGCCATCTCCACGGCCGAGGCATGCGGGCTCGCGCCGTCGACGAAGAGGATCGCGCGCGTTTTGTTCAGGTTCGTCGTTTGGAACTCCGCGAAGGCCTCGGCGTCCTCGGCCCTTTCGAGCGTCGCCGCGGACGCGACCAGGCGCGCCGACTGGCGCGCGAAGGCCGCGAGTCTCGCCGGAATGTTGTCCAGCGTCGCCTCGATCGTCACGCGCCCGAACGACTGGCGCCACGCGTCCCAGGCGGGCGTGCCCCCGTTTTCGACGAGGGAGCCGATGCGCGGCGTCTCGGAGAAGCCCGGCTCGACGCTCTTGCAGACGGCGTCCTCGAAAACGGCCGCGTAGCCCTTGCGCTGGAAGCTGCCCCCCGCCTCGGCGTGGTGGCCGCACGCGAACGCGCCGAACTTGACGTCCACGTCCGCCGGATGCGGGCCGGCCTTGACGGCGCGCGCGCCGAGTTCGACGAGAGGCGCGACGGTCCGCGACATCATGCATCCCGGATTGTACAGAAAAATCACCCAGAGCGTCGTGGTGTCGGTCACGGCGAGGCGGACGGCGCCGTCGTCCTCGACGGTAATATCGCCGGGCGTCGTCAGTTCGAACACATCGCGCGAGGACCCGAAGAGGCCGTCGTCGGTCTCCTCGTCGAGGCGGAAGCGTTCCCGCGCCTGCTCGTCCGAGTTCTTCAGCCCGTCGTAGGCGTCCTGGGCCGCGCGGAAGAGGTCGTCCGCGCGCGCGAGGGCCTCCGGGTCGTCGATCTTGGACGCGAGCGCGCCGCGCTTGTCCGGGTGCAGGACGCGGCCCATTTTGCGGAAGGCGGCCTTGCAGTCCTTGGCGCTCGCCGCTCGCGCGACTCCGAGCACGGCCCACGGCGCCATCGCGGCGATCGCGCGCGCGGGCCGCGACAGGAGGTCGACGATGCGCGCGAGGGCCGCGTCGCCCTCGTAGCGCGCGTCGTCGTCCGCGCACGCGAGTCGCCACATCGTCGCCGGCAGCCCCTTGGACGCGTCGGCGGCGCCGGGCTCCTCGCCGCACTCCGTCCACTCGGGCTTGTCGTACGACGGCTTGCCGAACGCGGCGCTCGTCAAACAATGCGGCCGCGCGTGTCTCCTCGTGCTCGGTCGGCGCCCGATGTTCACGACGTCGGCCCAGGCGGGCACGCCGGCGTCGAACGCGTTCCGGAGCCGGAGGACGTCGCCGCCGAAGGCGGGCGGCTCGTCGGGCGCACGCACCTCGCCGGGAAACTTGAGCGATTGCTTCTTCGCGAACTTTTCGTCGCCAAAGTCCGCGCTGATGCGCGCGCCCGAGACCGCGTGCTCGAGGATCACCAGGGTCTCGCCTTCGGCCGACTCGAACGCCGACGGCCGCCAGAGCCGCTCCGCGCGCTCGGACGCGTCCGTCGCGTCGCAGGGGAGGAGCAGGAGGCCGTCGCGCGACGGCGGCGGCGCCGCGGCGTGCGCCTCCTCGGCGAGGAAGACGAGCGGGAAGCGACGGTTGATGCGCGCCGAGTACGCGTAGTCGGGCGTGGGCCGCACGGCCACGACGACGCCGTCGACCAAGCGCCCGTGCCGGTACACGTCGCCCGTGCCGTCGCCGTCGACGTGCTCGCGGAACCGGATCGCGTCGCCGACGCCGAAGCGGTAGGGCTTGAGTGTGCCGCCGCCGCACGCGCAGCAGTGCTCCGCCGCCGAGTCGGCGCCCGCGCCGCGCGCGCCGAATCGTTCGCACCATTTCTCGCCGTCGGCCTCGGCCCGCGCGTACGCCGCGCACCCGTTCGAGCCGTCGGTCCACGCCTTCGTGTCCTCGCAGACCGGCGTCGCCGCCGCGTCGTCGCCCGCCGCCACGGCGCCGCTGTCCACGCTCAAGCAGCTGAAGCCCCGCGACTCGACGGACTCGATGGTCACGTTCTCGCAGGCCGAGAGCAGGGAGAAGAGGTCGTTTGCGTACGTAGTTGCGAGCAGGGCGAGCAGGGGCTTGAGAACGAAGCGCATGATTTGCGGCGCACGAGATCTATACGTCCGTGGAGGGCGACGACGCCGACCTCGGCCTCGAGATTTTTGTCGAGATTTTTGCCGTTTTTTTTCGGCGAGCAGCCGTGCCAAGCCCGCCGAGGCTGGAGGCGCGGCCGACGGCGGCCGCCTGACGACGGGGCTCCTGCGGTAGGCGTCGGAAGTAACGGACTCGCGCTACTGGTGCTTTGGAGTAGCTTACTCGCAGTAGTCCTAGAGAATTAGAGCGGCCCTATGCGTGCGGGCGGCCAGAGGCGGAATGTCGGCCGGCCGACGAGGTAGCGCCGGTCCAGGTCGCCCCAGATGCGGCTGTCGACGCTGACGCTGTCGCAGTCACCGCGGACCCAGACCGCGCCCGGCGCGACGGGCCCGTCCCGGCGCCGCGCGTTCGCCGCGACGGCGTCCGCGAGCGCGGGTTTGGGCGGCTCGCGGCAGGCGGTCGGCGCGTCGGCGCGCGCGTCGCGCGGCGCGAAGTCTGCCGCGTCGCCGGGCAGGCCCGCGACGCGCTTCACAAATTGTGCGCTCGGCGCCACGGAGCCGCCGACGAGCTCGCGGAGCGCCGGCGGCTGGTCGAAGACGACGACGTCGCCGCGCTCGGGCAGCGCCATGCGCCGGAGCCCGACCTTGTCGACGAGCAGGACGTCGTTCTTCGCGAGCGCCGGCGCCATGCTCTCGCTCGGGATGACGTAGACGGACGCGTAGGTGCGCGCGAGGAGGACCAGCGGGATGGGCGCGACGGCGGAAAGCAGCCACGCGACGACGAGGCTGACGGCCTTGGCGCCGTCGCCGCCGACGGCGGGGTTCGACGCGACGTCGCGGCCGACGCGCGCGGGAAACGCGAGCGGGTCGAAGCGGTTCCGCCACGTCACGGAGGGCACGCGCGCGTCGATGGCCACGGGCCAGGCGACGCCGTCGACGTTCGCCGTGTTGTCAACGGCGGGCCGTACCGTGAGCGTTTGAGCGTCGCCGCCCCGGAAGCCGCCGGCGATCTCCATGACGCGATACTCGCCGCCAGACGCGAGCGGTTTCAGCGCGGCCTCGCCCGCCGGCGAGTCGGCGACGGGCACGAGGACCTCGCCGCTCCGGAAGCCGTCGCGCCCGGGCGCCGCCGCCCGGGCGACGGCGCCGACGGCGCCGCGGAGCGACGACGACGTCTCGCCGGACCGCGCCGCCCAGACCGCGATCTCGCCGCGGATTGTCACGGACGCGTCAAGCGGCGGCCAGGCGTGCGCGCCCCAGTCCGCCGCGCGGCCGCAGGATTCCACGGCCTCCGCGGGGCCGCAGAACGTCATCGCGCCGCGCCACGCCGGCGACCCGCCGGGCGCGGCGCCGCCGCAGCCCGCGGACGTCGCGACGACGGCGCCGCCGGCGACGACGGACAGCGCAAAGGACGCGTCGACCTCGTCGCCGGGCCGCCGCGGCACGTAGCGCAGGTAGACGGCCGCGCCGCGCGCGCCCGTGAGGCCCCGCGGGTAGTAGTCGACGCGGAACCGCGCGGCGCCGCAGTCCGTGGCGACGACCTCCGACGACGCGAAGGGCACGTCGCCGCCGAGCGCGTCCTTGAGGCTCCGCGGGTTGTCCCAAAGCGACTGGTCGTTCCGCCGCGTCGTGAGCGCGGCCTCGAAGGTCGTGACGGACTGCGGCGTCGCGAGCGCCGCCGTGGGAGCGGTGCGTGCCATCGACCGAGGTGCGGCAAACGCTGCGACGCGAGGCGGTGCGAACGCTGCGACGCGCGACAATACTGCAAAAACGACCGCAGCGGCACGCGACGGCGCCATCACGCCGCCACCGCAGCTCTTAGCGCAGAGCTCGATCTCCCAAGGCATCATGAACGTCAACTTGAAGGAAATATGGCTGCGACGGGTGTTGGCGAGTGCCTCCTCGAAGTCGAGCTTCCGTAGCCTCGCGGGCGTTTGTTGTTCTGCTGTTGGCGTTGTGGGCGTGATGCGCGGCAGGGAGGACATGGTCAGCCGGCCGCGCTGGGGTGGGGCTTTAAAGAGACCCGCTAGAAAAGGCAAAAGTTTGGGTTTCCAATTTAGATTATCGGCGCGCTTCGGGCGAAAGTGTCCGGTGCTCTGTCGCGCTCAAAAGCGCTCTCTCTTAGCGCCGTCCCCCCCGAGACGCGTAATAATTCGCTGACCTGGGGCGATGGACATGTTCAACCCGTCGCGCCCGCCGCCGATCCTCACGGACCAGCCCCCCCTGAAGCGGGCCCGCATCCCCCAGGTCGTCAACGCCGTGTCGCCGCTGCACGGGGCCCTGGGGGGCCAGCTCAACGCCTGCTACGACCCCGTGATGATCCTCAAGGCCGCGCAGTTCCCGCACCCCTTGTCGGCGCCCCTCGCCGGGTCCTCGGCCCGCGTGGTGACGCCGCAGCGGGGCGCGGCCCTCGGCGGCCTCGCGGCGGGCGTGCCGCTGCCGGCGACGTCCCCTTCGCGGGCGTCCGGGCGGCCCGCGGCGGCCAAGACGGGCCGCTGGACGAAGCGCGAGGACGAGAAGCTGCGCCAGACCATCGAGGCGTCGGGCCCCGACGAGGGGGCCCGGGACTGGGCGAAGATCGCCGCCGCGGCCTTCGAGGGCGGCCGGTCGCCGGGCCAGTGCGAGGACCGCTGGGAGAAGGTCCTCAAGCTCGGCCTCGTCAAGGGGCCCTGGACGCCCCACGAGGACGAGGTCGTGCGCCGCGCCGTCGGCGCGGGCGTCGACGCGGCCTTCAACTGGTCCGAGGTCGCCAAGCTCCTCCCGGGCCGGCTCACGAAGCAGGTCCGCGAGCGGTGGCAGAACCACCTCGACCCGCAGCTCGTCAAGACGCCCTGGACGCCCAACGAGGACTACCTCCTCGTCTCGCTCCAGGCCGTCCTCGGCAACCGCTGGAACGAGATCTCCCGCGCCTTCCAGGGCCGCTCCGAGAACGCGATCAAGAACCGGTGGAACTCGAAGCAGCGGCGCCGCTTCCTCGGCGCCGCGGCGCCGCCACCGGCGCCGGGCTTCGCCGCCGCGCCCCGGGCCCCGGCCTGCCGCGCGCTGCCGGGCCTCGACGACCCCAAGATGACCGTCGTCAACTTCAAGGAGGCGCTCCTCGCGACCTTCGGCTCCAACGCCGAGCACGAGGCCGCGACGATCCTCCACAAACTCCGCACGGACGAGGACCGCGTCGACTCGCCGCGCGCCCTCGCCGCCGCGGCGTGAGCCCATCCACATACGCCCCACCGCCGCCCCGTCGACATCGCCCCCCGAGCCCCCGAGGAAAAAAAAAAAAAGTCCGGAGACGCCGCGCCGACCGCGGCGCCCCAGCGCGGGCCCCGCGCCGCGCGGCCGAGCGACCGGCACGCGCCAACCGCACGCCCCTAAACGGCCCTTCACTGTGCGCGCGGGGATGCGATGGTGGGCCGGGGCGCCGGGCGTCGGTCGAGAGGGGGCAGGCGTGCCAAGCCCGAGAGCCCGGCGAAAAATGATTCGGTCCGCTGCCGATCGGAGCGAGCGTTCCGCGCTCTCCGAGCAATTCAAATGTAAAACGTCGGCGTCAGCACGTCAGCACGCAGAATGCTAATTGTGCAACGTCAACATCACCGCTGCCCCAGTTGGGCTGCCCGAGTGCCGCTGGCCGCAGCGCGCGCAACGCGGCCGCAGTCCGACGCGACCATGTCGTTCCACCGACGCGCCTACGTCTTCCTCGTCGTCTGGTGCGCCGTGCTCGACGGCGTCGCGGCGCAGGACACGACGCGGCGGAACGTCAACAGCGCGCACAAGTCGCGCCGGGGCCGGGACCACCGCATGGCGAGGTATCGCATGGACCTCTACAAGCGGCTGATCAAGTACGTCTTCGCCGGCGTCCTCGCGCCCATCGTCCTCACCTTCGCCTACAGCCTCGTCAACGACCCCGCGGTGCCGCAGATCGCGCGGCGCCTCGGCGAGGCCGCGCACGAAAAGTTCTCGACGCGGCTCTCGAGAAAGCCCAAGGCCCGCTAGGCGGACGCGTAAGTGCGCAAATTCAGCAGCGATTCCCTCGCGCGCAGCTTCGGCGTGCGGAAGCGCGCGCGCGCGTTTCGCTCCCCGCCGCGAGGCTCGTTGGACCATTACTCGCGGTCGTCGGCGATGTACCCCTCGAGGGCCTCGACGTCGCGCTTGAGGGCCAGCAGCACGCGCTGCTGGCGGTCGTACTCGATCTCCGCGGCGGCGAGCGTCGCCTTCTGCTTCTCGAAGGTCGTCCGCATCTCCTTGACCTCCTTGCGGACCGCGGCGTCGTCCTTGGCGGCGACGTCCTTGAGGTGCGTCGCCGTGCCCGTCACGGCGGTCTCGTACTTGTAGCGCGTGAAGAGGTAGGTCTCGAGCTCGCTGAGGGCGCCGCGGGGCTCCTTCATGTGCGCCTCGCACTCGAGCTTGTAGAACTCGTCGCGCGGGTACCTGGCGCATCGGACGGTGTGGTCGAGCTAGCGCGCGATCGCTCGTCCGAACATCGGGGGCCGCGGCGTCGATCGGACAGCGCTTCCCCCCCGCGCGCGCTTCCCGCGCCGCGGCCGCGCGGCGGCTCCATGAGCTCCCAGGTGCGCTCGCGCTCGTAGCGCTCAAAGTCCGGCAGCTCCTCCGGCGCCGGCGGGAAGAACTCCTTCTTCTGGACGAAGGTCGGGTGGTTTCGCCAGCGGACGCGGATGTTCGCGCCCTCGGGGATGTCCTCGAGCGACGTGTCGATGGGGTAGCGCTTGTAGGGGCCGACCTCGACCCAGGTGTCGCTCTCGCCGTCGAAGCGGCCGAGGTGCTGGCCCTTCTTCGGGTCGAAGGCCGGGTAGCCCTTGACCTTGGGCCCCCACTCGCCGCCCTCGTCCTGGAGCCGCCGGATGGCCTTGTCCGCGAGCCAGACGACGGGCCGCCAGAGGTCCTTGAGCTCGATGATGTACTGGACGCCCGTGTCGCTCTGGTCCTCCATCTCGCCCATCATGTAGAAGCACTTGGAGCCCTTGGGCCGCTGCTCCATCATCGCCGTGTTGTCGCGCGACTCGGGCATGGAGAAGACGCTGTCCTTGGGCCGCGCGAGCCAGCGCGAGTCCGGCGGGAGGTCGGGCGCCTCCACGAGGGGCAGGTTGTTGGCCTTGTTCGACATGTTGAGCACGCGGAGCTCCGACGCCGACAGCGGCCGCGGGTCGCCGGGCTTGTACTCCTCGAGCTCGCGCGGGATGGGGAAGCCGAGCTCCGTGCGCTTCTCCATGTACTTGGCCTCCTTGATGGCCGCCTCGGCCTTCTTGCGCTCGGCCTTGAGCACGTCCTCCTTGGCGTGCTCCGCGTCGACGTGCTGCTGCATCGCCGCGAGCTCCGCGGCCATCGACGCCTGGACGAGCTTGGGCGTCTCCTTGCGGAAGGACGGGCCGAGCTTCTTCGCCTTCTTCTCCTCCTCGTCCGTGTCGTACTCGAGGGGCGCGTTCTTCCGCTGCTCCTCCTCCATCTTCCGCGCCTCCTCGTAGTACGACATGGTGGCTCGGGAGGACGGCCTCGCGCAAAAAAAGCTCGAGCGCGGTCGACGCTACGTCGCGGCGGCTCCGGCGCGACGGCGCGGGGACGGCGGCGACCGCGTGTTCGCGCGGCGCGGCCGACTTCTCTAAAAGTCGACTACCACCCTCGCAGCAGCCCCGCAGAGCCACCCAAGAGGTATGCACAGTGCACTGCAAGTACTGTCATGATGATCTGGAGCCACCGATAAAATTTAACAAAGGAACTTGCCGTTCACCGAGTCGCCCGTGAGGCGCCCGAAGTCGGCGCACCACGTCGCGTCCAGCGAATCGAAGGGCGCGACGCAGTCGCCGCCCTTCCACGCGTTGCCGAGGGCGAAGGCGAGGCGCGCGACGTTGGACGTGAACTTGCCGACGAAGCCGTCCGCGGCCGCGAGGAGGAAGACGTCGTCGAGGAGCGCGGCGGCGTCGTCGGCGGCGGCGGCGTCGCCCATGGCCCGGAGCACCTTGTTGTAGTAGCCCTGGCCGTAGAGCCGGGCGCGGTCGACGCCGCGGTTCGCGACGAGCACGGGCACGCCGAACGCGTCGCCCGCCGTCGCGTTCGCGAGCACGTCCGCGTCGTCCGTGGCCAGGTAGACGGCCCGGTAGCCGTAGCGCGATATCATGCGCCTCGCGCGGTCCGCGTAGGCCGGCAGGCCGTCGCAGACGCGGCCCTTGTGCTTCCGGAGCTCGTCGCGGCCGCCCTTGAGGCACGTGTCGCCGCGCCTCACGTGGACGCCGAGCACGGGGCCGCGCGACCGCCAGCCGAGCGCGTCCATCGTGCGCCAGACGCGCTCGAGGGTCGCGTCGTCGGGGCGCAGGAGGAACGCCGCGGCCTGCGACGTCCACCAGAAGAGGCCGCGGCCGCGGTGCCGCGCCGGGATCCGCGGCTCCGCCGCCCGCGAGTAGCGCCGCGCGGACTCGGACGCCTTCGGGGCGCTCGCCGGGCAGCGGTCGAGGGGCCGCAGGCCGAGGCACGTGAGGTCGCCGGACGCGCAGCCGACGCGGTCGAGCGCGGGCGTCCGGAACGTCCGCTTTTCGTCCGCGGCGGCCGCGAGGGGCTTGAGGAGCGCTGAGAGCTCGCCGCCGAGGCCGATGGTGCCCTCCATGCGCCAGGCCGCGCCGCCGTCGCAGTCGCAGGCCCCGTCGCGGAGCCAGTCGATTTGAAGCGCGACGGCGTCGGCGTCGAGGCCGCACGCGCGCGGCGGCGGCAGGCCGAGCGTCGACCGGCCGCCGACGGCCGGGCCCGACGCGGCGTAGCCCAGGGTCGCGTTGCGCGCCTCGAGGGCGTCGTAGAAGGGCACGGCGCCGAACGCGCGCGACGCCTCGAGCACGGCGCCGACGGGCAGCCGCGTGTCCCGCGCCTGTGTGGAATTCAAATCTTCAACCCGACTTCAATGCGACATTTTCGACGCAATCTCTTTGGCTGTGCTTCGAGAACTCGACGAGAGCAATCGATTCGTCCAAAAATCAGCCGAATCGACTTCGAATTGACCGAGCTAGAGAATTCTGAAGTTGGTCAGGACCACCCAAACCAGTGGTTGAATTCCACACAGTCCCGCGCCGCGCGGAGCGCGCCGCCGAGGTTGACGCGCGTCGCGTCGAAGGGGTGCGACAGCGACTCGCGGCGGAAGCCCCGCCAGCGGCCGACGGCCGACTCGGGCCGCGACGCGAGCGCGCGCGGCCGGGCCCGCGCCGCCGCGGCCGGCGCCGCCGGCGACGCCTCGTCGTCGGCCCGGCGCCAGTCCGTCTTGTTGGCGCCGCCCTTGGCGTGGAGCGCGTACTCGAAGAGGTGGAAGGGCGACGTGAAGTTCGTCGCGGACGGGCACGGGTGCGCGCGGCCGAGGTCGACGCGGTACTTCGCCGCGATCGCCGCCGCGCTCAGCGCGGCGCCGCCGTCGAGCTGGTGGCGGTCCCGGCGCCCGTCCGCGCGGCCCGCGAGCGCCGGCGCCCAGGCCTCGGCGCAGAGCGCGTACCAGCCCTCCCGGAGCGCCGCGCGCGGCCCGCCGTAGACGTAGTCGCGGACCCACGCGTCGAGCGCGGCGACGGGGTCGGCGCGCGCCGCGAGGTCCGGCGGCAGGAGCGACGCCGCGACGGCCGCGACGCCGCCGTAGGCCGACGGCGCGCCGGCCGCGAGGCCGGCCGCGAGGCCGTCCGCGGCCGCGGGGCCGTCCGGGTGGTCCGTCGGCGCGAGGACCCGATCGTAGACGCAGATGTCGTTGAGGCAGCGCGACCGGGCCGCGTGCGTCGTGCCGTAGTAGCCGCTCCAGGCGCGCACGAAGTCCAAGGCCCTCGTCGACGTCGCGTCGAAGGTGACGAAGCCCGTGTCCGGCAGCGCGCGCTGCGCCGACGCGGGGTCGAAGTACGCCGCGGCCGACCCGCAGCCCGTCGCGTCCGCGGCGTTGGGCACGACGTAGCGGTGGATCGTCGCGACGTCGTGCTTCAAGGCGAAGGCGAGGAAGGCGGCGTCGTCCAGGGGCCCGACGAGCTCGACGTCCGCGTCGACCCAGACCGCGAGGTCCGTCGAAGCGTCGGCCGCGGCGGCCTCGACGGCGTGGCGCAGGGCCGCGACCTTGCGGAAGATGAAGTGGGCCTTGACCGTGAGGCCCTTGGCGTGCTTGGGCAGCGCGCCGCGCCGCGCGCGCCGCATCGAGTTGTCGTACGCGAGGCCGAAGACGGACGACGACCGGCCCGCGCCGCCGGGCTCGTCGCCGCGCGCCGCGAAGGCCTCGAGCCAGGGGTAGAGGACGTGCAGGTCGTAGTCCCGGAAGCACGTCGCTTCGCGGATGACGCAGCGCGGCAGCTCGTCGGCCGCGCGGAAGCCCCGGTGGCCCGCGCGCGCGTCCGCGGAGTTCTCGTGGTACACGCGGAGCGCGACGCGCAGCGCCGCCGCGCTCGGCACGAGCAGCGACGCCGTGCGCACGGCGTTGATCGTCGTCGCGACGACGACGCGCGTCTCGCAGGGGCCGCAGGCAGTGTGCGCGTGGTTCGTGCGCAGCGCCGCGAGGAGCAGCCAGCGCAGCGCCGTCGTCCACGCGCGCGCCATCGCCGCGAGCGCTGCGATGCGATGCGATGCGCGCACGGCCGCGATCTATGCGATGTCGCGCGACGCGTTTGGTTGCAGCGCCGCGGCGACGCGCGCAGCGCGCGCGGCCTCGACGCCGACCACTTGCTGTGGCAAGTTGATCTCGAGCTCCGAGCGCCGCCGCCGCCGCCGGCGTCGCCGCCGGCGCGACGCGCGCGAGCGCATGTTATGGTAACTCGCTTCGACACCATTACCCTTCGTCCTTCGCGGCGTCCTGGGACGACGCGCGGAGGGAGCTCCGGCGCCGCGACTTGCCGGCGGGCGTCGGCGACGCCGCGGACGCGACGAGCGACAGGAGCTCGCTCGCGAGCGCGCGGCGGCTCGACGGCGAGAGGAAGCGCGCGTCGTGGACGGCGCCGGCGACGAGGCGCTCCTCGTAGAGGTAGGCGGCCTCCGCCGCGAGGCGCGCGTCGTCGTCGTCGTCCGGCGGCGGCGGCGGCGGCGCGGCCGCCGGCGCGGCGTCGAGCGCGAGCGCGCGGCGGCGGAGGGCGGCCCGGAGCCGCGCGGCCTCGTCGCTCCGGTCCGGCGGCCAGGCGCCGTCGTCGAGGCAGGCGAGGACGAAGGCGCCGCAGCCCACGCGCGGCGCGCGCCGCGGCGGCCCGGGCGACGCGGGGTCCGCCGCGGAGAGGACGCTCGTCGTCGAGTCGGAGCGCAGGTGCGGCGCGTGCGCCGCCTGGGCCTCGGCGACGGGCGTCGCCGTCGAGAGGAGCGAGCAGCGGCGGAGGCGCTCCGTGGCGACCGCGACGAGCTCGCGCGCGACGTCCGTGTACGTCGCCAACAGCAAACTCAGGTCCGGCTTCTTGATGAGCTGCATCTCCGTCGTCGCGCCGCCGCACAAAATGGCCTTCCAGTGGGCGCCCAGGAGGCAGCCCTCGTCGCCGAAGTAGGACCCCGCGCGGAGCCGCGCGAGCTGGCGCGCGCCGGGCACCGACGACACGCGGACCGCGACCTCGCCGGAGACCACAAAGTGGACGGCGTCGGCGACCTCGTCGCGCTGGAGCACGACCTCGCCGACGGCGCTGAGGAGCGGGACGAGCTTGATGACGGCGTCGGCGACGAAGAGCCGCGGCTTCGCCGCGAAGAGCGGGATCTTCGCGATGAGCTTGCGCTCGAGGTGCAGTGCCAAAATGCGGTGGAGGGGCTTCGAGAGGGACGAGATGAGCTTGCTCGCGTCGCTCTCCTCGTCGCGCCAGCCGTGGCCGACCTCGAACTGGTGGCGGAGGTGCTGGTGCATGGCCGCCGCGAGCGGCGCGGAGATCTTGTGCTTGTGGATGAACGTGTTGAGCGTCTTGGACCGCGCGGACCGGTCCGAGGCCTTGGAGTCCATGCCGTGGAAGATCTTGCCCACCGTCGTGATGAGCACGGCGTACCAGGTGACGCCCATGACCATGACGAAGCACGTGTAGACCATCTCGTCGGCCGTGTTCGGCACGACGTCGCCGAAGCCCACGGTCGTGATGGTCGTCAGCGCCCAGTAGAGGGACACCATGTAGAGGAAGAAGTTGCCGTCGCCCCGGCTCAGGCCCTCCATCTGGATCCACGTGCACTGCTTGTGCCGCGCGTACGCGTGGCAGTCGTCGAACGTGTAGTGCTCGTTCTCGTAGGTCGTGCCCAGGGAGTACCAAAAACACGCAAAAAGGTGGGCGCCGACGAGGGCGACGATGACGATCTGGCACATGCGCACCATGCCCGGGTTGAGCTGCGCGCGGACCATCGCGCGCTGGATGATGCCGTCCATGCCGTAGACGCGGACGATGCGCATGAAGCGGAAGACGCGCACGTAGCGGAACATGCGGGGCAGCTTCGAGGCCTTGGCGAGGCGGCCGAGGTCCTTGTGCTTGTCCTTGGTCTGGCCCGCGAGCGCGATGTCCATCGGGAACGTCGCGACGACGTCGAGGAGGAAGAACGTGCGCAGGTAGTGCCGCGCGATCTTCGACGGGTCCGTCACCGTGCGGCCCTTGTGCTCGTAGGCCGTGACGAAGCTCAGGCAGATGTCCACCGTGAAGAAGACCGTGAGGAACCAGTCGAAGACGTAGTAGACGTACGTCGGCCCGACGAACGACACGTTGTAGGGGATGTAGAAGATCATCATGAGCATGACGAGCGCCGACGCCGTGTCCCAGGCGACGCGCGTCGGGTCGTCGGGCTGGAAGACGAACCAGGGCACGACGAGCTGCTTCTGCGTGTCCGCGGCGACGCCCCACGACTTCAGGTGGCTCCGGAGCGACCCGCGGTTCACGGGGTTGCTGTGGATCTCCCGCGACTGGCGCACGATGTCGTTGAGCGCGCCGACGGCGAGCACCGTGTTCTTGAGGAGGCGCCAGCGGCGCAACGCCGTCCGCGGCGCGGCCGCGGCGAGCGCCGGGCTCGCGGCGACGCGCGCGCGGAGCCGCTGCTTCGTCTCCGCGTCGGGCTTCTCGAAGACCTTGACCTCGTTGCGCGCCTCGCCCCAGGGGTGCGTCACGGGGCACCAGAGCGCGTCGACGTCCTCCCAGCTCCGCCGCTTGTTGTGGCCGAGCTGCTCGTGGTGCCCGCCGCGGCGCCGCGTGTGGCGGTCCGACTTGACGCGGTCCCGCTCCTCGGGGGCCGCGCGGCCGTCGTCGTCGTCGTCGTCGTCCTCGTAGTCCTCGTCGTAGGCGTCGTCGTCGTCGTAGTCGTCGCACGTGTCGTACTCGGTGGCCGCCGCGGACTGCGTCCGCCGACTCCGGCGCCGCAGGCTCCCGAAGGGGCCGGCGGGCGCGTCCTGCATGGACTCGAGCTGCTCCTCGAAGAGCAGCTCCGCCTCGCGCAGCGGCTTCTCGACGGTCGCCGGGATGACCTCGCCCGTCGAGTCCGTGCGCTCGCGCCGCATGAGCGTCGGGTCGAGGCCGTCGGCGCTCAGGCGCCGCATGAGCGTCGTCTCCTCGGGATGGCCCTGCTGCGACTCCCGCGACGACGATCTCCGCGTCCGCGTGGGGGCGAACTCGACCATGGTCCGCGACGGAGCAGCCCCTCGGATCCGCTAGAAGTCTGGGGCGCCCATCGAAACTCTCGCGGGCTTCATGTTGAGGGGAAACATGAAGGGCCTTGAACTACTCGAGCATGGCTCCGTCTCGACGCTTTGTTGCGTGCTTCGCGACGCTGTCGCTGGCGGCGGGCTGGGTCGTCCGGGGCCCGGCGACGCGCTCCACCGCTCTGCACGCCAAGACCGCGGTCAAGAAGAAGAAGAAGGCCGTCGGCGGCGGCTTCGGCGCGGCGCCGAAGAAGAAGAAGGCCGTCGACCCCGCGGTCAAGCTCTTCAGGCAGGCGCTGAGCGCGTCCAAGGACCTCGTGCGCGACGCGCCGACCGACGCCCAGGCCTGGCTGCGCCTCGGCGCCGTGCTCAACAAGTACGGCGAGTACGCGGAGGCCGAGCGCGTCTTCGCCGCGGGCGTCGCGCGGTGCCCGGACCGCGACACCGAGGGCCCGGGCCTCGACGCGGCGCTGCTGACGCTGCGCGGCCACAGCCACGACTACCACTACGGCCCCTGCGCCGAGCGGTCCCGCGACGTCGGCTTCGAGGCCGTGCGCGTCGGCGGCGCCGACGCGGACCTCCTCGAGGGCCACCGGACCGTCGAGTGGCGCGACGGCGAGGCGACGGCCTACTACTCGACGGCGCCCTTCATTCCCAGGGACGAATGCGCCGCGGCCATCGAGATCTGCGAGCGCCGCGCGGCGGAGCTCGGCGGCTGGCTCACCGCGCGGCACGCCGAGGCGGCGACGACGGACATGAACGTCAAGGACGTGCCCGAGCTGCTCGCGTGGTTCAACGAGCGCCTGCGGGACACGCTCTTCCCCATGCTCGCGGACCGCTTTCCCGAGAAGATCCCGTCGGCCGACGCGATTCGCGTGCACGACGCCTTCGTCGTGAAATACGACGAAAACGCGCAGCGGTCGCTGCCGACGCACGTCGACGAGAGCGCGTTCTCCTTCACGATCGCGCTCAACGACCGGAGCGACTACGAGGGGGGCGGGACGCGCTTCGAGCAGGCGCTCGCGGAGGACGGGACCTGGGCGCCGCGCGTGCTCAACGCGGACGCGGGCGGCGTCGTCGCGTTCCCGGGGAAGGTGCGCCACGGCGGCTCCGCGATCACCGCGGGCACGCGCTACATCATCCCCCTCTTCTGCAACATCGACGAGAACGCGTCGAAGGAGCCGCCGGGCTACGTCCTCGCGGACCTGCTCCCGGGCCTGCCGGACGTGGAATAATTTATTAGGGTGCCTCCTACTTCTTCATCTTCGCGAGCTTCTTCGCGAGGGCCTTGAGCGCCGCGGCGTCCTTCTTCGCGTCGGGCGCGTTTCCGACGCCGTCGGCCGCGGCCTTGAGGAGCGTGGCCTGGAGGCCCGCGACGACGGCGGGCTTGAGGTCGCCCGGGTGGAGCGCGCCGGACGCGAAGTCCGCGGTCATCGCGGCCAAATCCGCGGCGCCGTAGGCCTTGTCGCCGCCGTTCTCCGGCGACCGGTTGATTTCCAGCGCGGGGAGCAGCTTCGCGGCGACGAGGAACTTGGCGAGGTCGAGGGGCGGGTTGAAGGCGACGTTCTCCGGCTCGCAGAAGGCCTTCTTGAGCTTGCGCTTCGCGCAGTCGGCGCCGTCGCCGACCCAGAAGTCGACGTTGTCGTCGTCCGCCGCGTCGGCGGCCTGGAGCCGCAGGGACGTGGCGTCGAGCGGGGCGAGGGCCGGCGCGGCGAAGACGTCGCCGCCCTTCTGCGCCGTCTTCTTCCAGTACTCGACCGCGAGCGGCGACGGCGACTCGGGGTCGGCCGCGGCGTCGAGGACGACGGACGCGCACGCCGCGCCGACGTCCGCGCAGCGCATGAGGGCCGCGATGACGCAGCCGACGCGCGCGCCCATGTCGTCGCCGGACTGGCCGACGTGGGCCTGCACCTCGTCGAGCTTGAAGAGGCGGCCCGCGTTGATGACCTCGATCCAGTACTCGGACGGCCGCGCGAGGATCGCCGCGGACTGGACCGCGAGGCCCAGGCGCTGGGAGACGCCCGGCGAGAAGAGGTCCGCGAGGCCGCAGACGGCGCCGAAGAAGCGCCGGTGGAAGGCCGCGACGCCCTTGGCGTCGCCCGCGAGCGCGTCCAGAGCGACGGCGGACCAGTCCGCGGCGTAGACGACGCCGACGAGCGCCTTGTCGGCGTCGAGGGCCGCCGCCAGGCTCCGGGCGGCGCGGAGGGCCGCGGACAGGGGGCAGGCGAGCTTGGGCACGGGCGCGAAGACCGCGGCGATTTTCGCGCCGCCTTTCACGGCGGCCGCGATCGGCGCCGCGCCGAGCGCCGCCGCGAGGGCCGCGCGCCGCGGCGTCGCCGGCGCCTGCTTGGGCGCGTCGGCGGCACACGCGCTCGGGTCCGCCTTGTAGGAGCGCACGCGGCGCAGGAGCTCCGCGGCGCGCGCGTCGTTCGCGAAGTGGTCGCGGACGGGTTGGAGCATCGCGTCGACGGCGGCGACGAGCGACTCCTTGAGCGCGTGCTCGCTGATCGCGCCGTCGAGGAAGGCGTCGCAGACGGCCTGGGCCGTGTCGTAGGTCGCGCCGCCGACGGCCATTTTGGCGCCGGGCCGGCAGAAGACGATGTGGCGCACGTAGTCGAGGCACGGGTTCTTGAGCTCGTCCTTCGTGAGCTGCATCTCGCCGTCGTGTTTGAGGGAGTCGTCCACGGTCCGGGGGCAGTAGGCGTTGGTGAGCTTGCGCCGGACGTCCTCGGACGAGTCCTCCATGAAGATCGCGGAGTCGGCGTCGGATTTCGACATCTTCGCCTGGCCCGCCTTCAAGCCGTAGAGCATGTGGTGGCTCAGGATGATGGGCTTGAACTTCAGGTTCGCGGCGTCGCAGTAGTCGCGCGCGAGCATGTTGACCTTGCGCTGGTCGACGCCGAGCTGGCAGATGTCCGCGCGGAGGAAGAAGACGTCCGTGCACTGCATCAGCGGGTAGAGGATCTGCGCGGCCGTCAGCGTGCCCTCCGCGCGGCCCATGATCGTGCAGCACTTCTTCACGCGCGCCACCGTGAAGCGCCGGGCCATGTCGAGCATCTGGGGCCAGTACTTGTCCGCGGACGACGTGATGTCGTCGGACGCCCAGCGGAACTCGACGCGGTCCATGACCATGCCCGCGGCGCGCCAGACCTCGACCAAATACTCGCCGACGTCCTTGATCTTCGCCAGGTCGCCGCCCATCTTGTCGTTCATGAGCGCGAACCAGTCCGCGACCCAGAAGACGAACGTGCCGCCGGCCGCCGTGCACTTGTTGACGTTCATCGCCTTGTAGACGCCCTGCGCGATGTGCATGCGGCCCGACGGCTCGAAGCCGTCGTAGAGCCGGAAGGCGCCCGCCTTCTTCTCCAATAATTTCTCGAGCTCGGCCTCCGTCTGGCACTCCTCGCCGACGCTCTTGACGAGGGCGACGCGGCCGGCGAGGGTCGACGCGTCCGGGCCCGTCGCGGCGCCCGTCGTAGGAGTCGTCGCGAGCGCGGCGCTCATGGCGTCCTTCGCATCCGCGCCGGGCACGAGCACGGACGGGTCGCGGCCGCTCCAGCCGGCGGGCCACGCTGCCATGCTGGCCTCGTCGCTGCGGCAGCTCAAGCTCTTGCCGGCGAGCTGGCTCTCCAGAGCCTCTGAGCTCGCCGGGGCGACTCGCGGCAGATCGGCAGCGGCGCGCGCGCCGGCGCGTCTAGCGATGTTTGCCAAAACTGTCGCTGTCCGTTAAGAGTGAAGGGGTGGGCCGGCTGTTCGCGCTCGGCGTGGCGGCGCGGGACTGCCGGGCTCGACAGATCAGAGTGAGACTGCGTTGCGTTGCGGGTATCCTACGCGCTCGCGGTGCGCGCCGCACGCGGCGACGTAGGACGCCGTGTCGTTGTAGTCCGCGCCGTCGGACGCGGCCTCGAAGCTCGGCTCGAACTTGATCGCGGACGCGCCCGGGCGGCCAAAGACGCCGTACTGCTCCGACCGCGAGAAGTCCGGCGCCGTCACCAGCAGAAGTCCGCACGACCTACGCGCCCTCGCAGGAGGGAGCTCAGCTGAGCTAGCGACCAACGACATTCTACGTTCTGACAAAACGGCTAAACACCAGGACAGGCACATTGACATCGCGTCGAACATCTTGTATTTTACAGGGCGTATTCTTTCCGCAGGAGACGTTGCCAAACTTACATCAATCGAGATCCGTGTTCGCGGCGCAGGAACAGGGCGACGAGACGCTGCGCGCCACGGGCGCCGCAGCCCGGCCCAGCGCTACCGCAAACAGACCATCATATAGGCCCGAAGCATGGCGCGCGCGCCAGTGCACCGATCAAAACTCAGATTCTGATAGCCTGGATTTAAAAGTCAACATTTTTGTTGAACTTCAGCACTTTTGTTGAAGTTAAATCTTGCGATTTCGCGACCCGAACCAGCGACCGCGCGCAAAAAGCCATCGCAAACGTGCAATTAACGCGCGAATATCATCAAACTTGCTTTGATACGACCATAACCCAATTTTGGCCGTGATTTCAGCCCGCGGACCGCCGCGACACCGCGCCCGCGCGCGCGGTCGACGTACAGCCTCTATGGACGACTAATGACTCTGGCTCCGCCGGCCGGAATTCGATGATTGATCTTTATTTATTAATTTCGTACGGGTGCACCTAGATGTACGTTGATCGGGGCACTGGCGCGCGCGGCGCGCGCGTTGCTCGAGCGTTCAAGATGCCGAGATGTTGACAATCGATAAAGAGGCGCGCAGGAGAAACACTCGTCGAGCGCGACGCGAGTAATGAGCTTCCAGGATTTAAGCCGCAGGGGCTCGTCCAACGGTGGCGTGACGAGCGGCGGCCCGTCCAACGCGCCGCGCCGGTCGAACGGCGCCCCGCCCCCGCGCGGCCTCGACGGCGCCGTGGACGCGATCGCGGAGAACCTGCGCCAGTTTAGCCACAACGTGTCGCTCCTGGAGCGGCTCGCGGACCACCTCGCCGGCGCGCCGCGGGCGTCGGAGGAGCTCCTGCGCCAGATCGCCGCGCAGCAGGACGTCGTCGAGGAGCTCGCGCGCGTGCTGCGGAAGGCGTTCGGCGACCTCGTGCGCCGCGTCGACGCCGCGCCGCGCGCGGAGCAGGGCCGGGCCCGCGCGGCGCACGCGAAGCTGCGCAAGGACTTCGACCGCGTCCAGGGCACGGTGGGGCGCGCCGTCGACAAAATCAAGTCGAGCCGCCGCGCGGCGCTCGGCGCGGGCGGCGCGGCGGCCGCCGCCGCGCCCCGCGCCGGCGGCGGCGGCGCCGCGGTGGACCACCGGGACCTGCGCGTCGCCGTCAACGACCGGCCGAGCTCGTCGAGCGGCGGGCCGCACCGCGTGGGCCGCGCGCAGTTCGGGCCCAGCGACGCGCCGGGCGACTTGGACGTCATGATCGGCGAGGAGCGCGTGCAGCTCCAGGTCGCCATGCAGGAGGAGGCCATCAACGACGCCATCCTGCGCGAGCGCGAGGAGGAGATCCGCGAGATCAACCAGAACGTGCACAAGGTCAACGAGATCTTCCGCGACCTCGCGACGCTCGTCGACAAGCAGCAGGGCGAGGTCGACCAGATCGGCGAGCTCGTCGAGAAGAGCCACGCCCACGCCGAGAAGGGCCTCGACCAGGTCCAGAAGGCCGCGAAGCTCCAGCCGTCCTGCGTCGTCTCCTAGCGGGCCGCGCGCGACGCCCCGGCCCATTTTCCGCGCGGCCGCGCCGCGTACACACACCGACGCTCCATCGTAGTGTGCCCGGGCGTCGAGCGTCGCTCCAGTTTGTGAATGCCGAGCATGCCGAACGTCACATGAAACTTCCATTAAATATCCGTAAGCGGGGGCGCGCCGCCGCCGCCCCGGAACGCGCCCTTCACGGCGTTCTTGACGCGCGAGCCGAGCTTGGGCTTGAAGACGACGGCCTTGTCGAGGAATGCCCTCAGCTCCGTCTTGCTCGACGTCGCCAGCGTCCGTTCGACGCGGCCGTCGTTGAGCAGGCAGAACGCGGGCGCCTTCGCGACGCCCAGGTACTCGGCGATGGACCGGTCGCGGCCGACGACGGCCTTGTAGAAGGCGCCGGCGTCGCTCGACGCCGCGTAGCGCGAAAAGGCCGGCTCGACCGCGCGGCACGCGCGGCACGTCGGCGCCGAGACGAAGAGCACGCCCGTCAGCGCCTCGAGGTCGCCCACGGCGCTGAGCTTCGTGACGTTCGTGGCCGACGCGGCTTCGCCGGGCGGCGCGCGGCCGAGCAGCATGCGCGCGGCGGACATGGCGTCCTCCTCGGGCTCGTCGGCGGACATGGCGTCCTCCTCGGGCTCGTCGGCGGCGCGGAGCACGCGTTGCCTAGTGCTCGCGTGCGTCGAGCTTTTCCATGGCGGTTGCAAAGCGGTTGTGAGCCGTAGCGCGCACAGCAGCAGCGCTGCGCGCGCCACCATCGCGCGTCGGCCTTCCTGGAGCAGAGCGCCGGAGCACAGGAGCAGCGGCAGCAGCAACAGCAGCACGCTCCCACCCTGCGATCTCACGAGGCCCTCCGCTTCTTCCATAAGCAAAACTAACCCTTGACGGAATAAACTTCACTGAGCTCGATGAACTTTGGGATATGAATGGCTGTGAGCGCACAGCCAATATTGAAGAAGATGCAAACTTTAAAACGAATGGCTCGCATCGTTTATGATATATACGTTGGGATTTCCTATATGTCAAGACCTCGTTGCAGTAACCTTGCAGTTCAACAAGACTTCGCTAGCGGCGACAGCGTCCAAAGCAAGCCGGACGGCCGCAACGACAACAAGAAAGAACGCGCAGAAACTTACCTCGCCACGGCCCCCGCGGCCCGCCACGCGCGGAGCGTGCCCGCGGCGTCGAAGCCGAGCGATCCGAACTCGTCGAAGGTCCGCGAGACGCCGTCGAACCACGCGCGTCTTTCCGGTTCCGCCGCGGGCGGGTCGCGGCCGAGGTAGGCGCCGAGGCGCTCGTAGTCGCGCCGGTAGAGCCGGCGGACGCGGTCCCGGAGGCCCGCGTCGAGGTGCGACGCGTTGAGGGCCGTCGGGTCCTCGAGGCGCGCGTCGCGCGTCGCGGCGCAGGGCGCCTCGAGCTGCGCGAGCTCGGCGGCGTAGTGGTCGTAGTCCAGCACGTGGCGGCAGGCGCGCTGGGGCCCGTCGTCCGCGAAGAAGACGTACTGCTCCTGGGGGATGAACGCGCAGTCCTCGAGCGGGTTCGCGGCGACGTCCCCCGCTTCGAGCAGGTCGAGCATGGCCCGGGACCAGTCCCGGAGCGCGGCGCGCGTCTCGCCGCCGGCGTCGCCGCGCCTCTGCTTCCGCGCGAACGTCGCGAGCCAGCGGTCGAGCGGGTCGCGGACGAAGCAGAACGTGTCGCGCGCGCCCCGGAAGGGCTCGGGCAGGTGGCGCGGCGGCGTGTGGTGGACCATCTTGCAGCCGATGGGGCTGCCGCCGCGCGGGTCGTTCTGGAACGGCCGGAAGTTCCGCATCCAGCCGCCGACGAGGCCGCTCCGGACGACGCCGTCGCCGCCGGTCTCCGGGATGAAGACGAGGCCCAGCGTCGGCTTCCCCGCGCAGGCGCCGGCCCACCAGTCGGGCCGCGTCGCGTTCCAGCCGCCGGGGTCGCACGCGGCGCACGGCTCGCGCGCCCAGAACGCCGCGCACGCCGCGAACGCGTCGCCGCGGGCGCCGGCGCCGCAGCGCGCGGGCGGCGGCTGCGCCGCCTCGGCGCCGCAGGGGGCGGCGAGGCGGCGGTGCGTGCGAAAGGTCTCGCGGACGCAGCGCGGCGGCTCGCATACGAAGGACGAGCCCCAGGCCGGCGGGCTCGGCCGCGTCTGGCGGTAGGCGCCCTTGCTCTGTCGTGCGTCGTCGCAGCCGTCGTCGCCGCGGGCCCGCGCCAGGACGAGCGCGAGCGCGGCGATCATGGTTCGCGCCGCGATCATGGCTGCGGCTGCCCTATGTTGTGTGCGCCCATCCTTCTTATTAGCGATGCACCGTGACGTTCAAGTTGTGGGGATTTCAAGTCAAAACAAACGAAGTTACGAACGAAAAACGAAGGATCCTAGGAGTTGAGGCCGTCCCATCCGGTGCTCGACGATGGGTCGCGGTACGACCGCGGGTAGATGGCGAGGATCGCGTCCAGGTCGTCCTGGCTCAGCGACCGCGCGATGTCCCTCGTGGACGCAAAGTAGTCCGCCGCGCAGAGGAGGCAGGTCGCCTTGTACTCGTCCATGGCGATGCAGTTCACGTTGAACGCGTCGGCGTCGAGGCGCGTCTCCAGCTCGGGGCAGTCGTCGAGCCGTTCGATGTACTCCGTGACCATGAGGCTCTCCTGCATCGCGGGGCGCGTCGCGGCCGTCGCGCAGGCGAACTCGTCGGGCACGGCCACGTCCGCCGCCGCGACGCCCGTCCTCGTCGCCTCGTCGACGACGACGCAGCCGGCGACGCACTGGTCGTCCTCGTCCGGGCACTGGTCGTGGCCGGACGCGCCGACGTCGTCGGGCAGGTACGGGTTCGTGGAGCACGCCGCCTGCCGGCCGTCGAGCTGGAGCCGCACGGACTTGGCGAGGAAGTCGAGCGTGTAGGCCGAGTTGTCGGCGAGGAGCGTGCCCGTGTTGAGGCAGTTCCAGAACGTGCCGAAGTCGCCGCACGAGCCCGCGGCGACCCGGTCGGCCCCCGCCGTCCCGGGGCAGAAGCCGTCGCCCCAGGTCGTGTCCGTGACGAGCGTGAACATGATGTGCTTCTGCGGCGAGGCGTGGGCGCCGTTCCAGGCCCAGGTCAGCTCCTGGTCCCAGTTCGTGATGAGCGAGTCCGCGTCCGAGACGAAGACCTGGGCGCAGCCGCCCTCGTTGAGCGCGTGGGCCATGGTGCAGAACTTGAGGAGCGTCACCGTGAAGGTGTCGAGCGCGTCGCCGAACTGCGAGCCGAACTCGCTCGTGCGGCAAAAGTCCATGAACGCGTCCGCGTCGTCGAAGTCGTACGGCGCGTAGCGGTAGCCCCACTTGGCCGCGTAGCCCGCCTTCGTCAGGCCCGCGAACTGGGCCATGGCCACGTACTCGGCGCCGGCCGCGACGGACACGAGGCAGACGTCCGCTGGGGCGGTCGTCGTCTGCTCCTCGAGCGCCGACGACCAGGGGGCTGCCCGGGGCAGGCCGTAGGCGCGGAGGCCCACGGCGCCGCAGTAGAGGACGCCGAGGGCCGCCGCCAGGCGCCGGCCCAGCGACGCGTGCGACGTCGCGGGCTTCGGCGGCACGAGGGCGCCCGTGAGGCCACCATCGTCCGCCATGTCCATGGCTGCACCACGGGTGTGGAGATTCGGAGAAATACCTTCATCTTCGACACGGTGCCGCCGCACCCAGAATGATGCGCACGCGACGCGCGCGTAGGGCGCGCGAGGCGAGGCTCCTACGTCGCACGAAAGCTCTCGGGATAAAATTACGGGCCGCCATCAGGCGCTCGTGAAGGTCGTCGCCACGCCGAGCACGCCCGTGAAGCCGCCGAAGACGACGAGCCCGACGTAGGGCCACTTGCTCGGCGGCTTCTCCGCGACGCTCGACTCGAGCAGCCCCTCGACGAGGTCTTCGTCGTCGTTGATCGACGCCCTGGAATCCAACGCCAGCACCTTCAGCGCGATCAGCCCGGGGAGCACGAAGCCGAGCAGCGAGCCGGCGACGTTGCCCGTCAGCGACATGACCACGCCCAGCTTCTTCGTCAGCAGCGAGATCACGACCGTCGTGAGCCAGAGCGACACGGAGTAGGCCGCGTGCCGCTTCGACGACACGTCCGCGACGTCGCGCTCGAGGACGTCCGGGTCGCGCCCCGCGTAGGCCTCGCGGCTCCGGAGCAGCGCGTGGCCCGCCTGGCGGCAGACGAAGACGCAGGTCGGGTAGGTGCACATCATCGTCGCGGCGTAGAAGACGCGCATGACCACGGCCGCGTAGTCGCGGACGTCGTAGTTGTTGAGGATGTTCGCCTCCGTGCCGTCGCGGAACGCGACGAAGCCCGCCGCGGCGATGACGACGGTGTAGAGCGCCGACGCGCCCAGGGCCAGGGCCGACACGCGTCTGAAGCGGTCGACCGTGTTGTCCCGCAGCGTGTTGTAGAACAGGAACACGGAGTCCTGGCAGACGAACGCGAACGAGAAGATGCCGAGCGCCTGGAAGCAGCCGAGCGGGTCGCCCCCGTTGGCGAACCTGAGGGCGCCGCTCGGCGCCGAGTTCCGCAGCGCCAGCTTCGCGATGATGACGACCGTGACGACGCTCACGGACACGATCAAGAGGAACGCGCACGCCTCGAGCTTCGCGATGTCCCTCAAGAGGCACAGCGGCAGCATGAAGAGCGACGCGACGGCGATGCAGAGCTCGCGGGAGCCGGGCGCGTGGCGCTTCAGGGCGAACTCGACGACGGACTCCGACGTGTCGCCGAGGATGATGAGGTAGGACAGCGCGGCGCCGTAGTCGAAGACGAACTGGCCGAAGATGACGGCGATCTCGCCCGCGCCGCCGAGCGCGTCGCGCGCGAGGGCGTCGTAGCTCGTCGCGCGGACGCGGGCCGCCGACGCGATGAGGCACCCGATGGAGTAGTTCGTCACCCAGGCCATGGCCACGAGCAGCATCAGCCCCAGGCCGCAGCCGGCCTCCTTGAGCGCGTAGGGCAACCCGACGATGCCCGCGCCGATGATCGCGTTCGACATGTTGAGGGCGACGTTCGCGACGGACACCTTCTCCTTGCCGTCGCCGCCGCCCCCCGTCATGGTGGTTGTGTTGTCGGGCGGCGCGCGCGCACTTTCCGTCGCTCTGCCACAAGCCCTCGACAAGAAGGGTGCAAGTACGAGTTCAACATGTGACCTTGCCGTGCAGCACTGGGTGCTTATGTGGGGATAAAGAAGGGGGCGTGGCGGGGAAAGGGCCCCCTTTAGTGGAGGTCGCCCATGTGCTTGGCGAGCTCCTCCTGCCAGGTCTTCGTGTGGCCGCTGGCCTTGGCGCGCTCGATGAAGATCGCGCCGACCTACGCGCGCGAATCCGCGCGCGCTTCTTCGGGAATCCGGACGCGGGTCTCGGGACCTCGCGCAGCGCCTTGGCGCGCTCCATGCGCAGGGCCTCGGACGCGCCGTGGTCCACGGTGATCTTGCGGCACGCGGACGCGAGGACGTGCTGCACGTCGATGACGCTCACCTTCCACGCGAGCTCCATGACGGACTTCATCATGTCGGCCTTCTTGCCGTCGGCGGCCTTGACGGCGAGGGAGATGGGCGTGAGCCTACGCGGCGCGCCCGCTGCTCGTTTTCCGGGGGGGAAAAAAAGACGCGGCGCGCGCGCTGCTCGTCGCCCGCGCGGTCGACGGCGGCCTGGATCGTCAGCACCGTGCCGTAGTCCGGCGTCGGGTAGGTCTCGCCGACGGCCCACTTGACCGGCCCGTCGCCGAGTTCGCGCGTGAAGGAGCAGGCCCCGGTGCAGTAGGGCAGGTTCGCCCACGCGAGCTTGAGCGACTCCGCGCCTGCGAAGCGGAGGCGTGGCGCGGCGCGCGCGCGCGACGCGCGCGGGAGCCGCGCGCGTGAAGTAGGACACGTCGAAGATGCCGTAGGTCTCGACGATCATGACGTGGGGCGCGTCGACGATGAGCCCCGGGTCGCTCTTGTCCGCCGCGTAGGTCGGCACGGCGGCCTTGGTCTCCTCGGCCTGCTGGCCCGCCTGCGCCGCGGCCTGCTCGCTCTGCGCGGCCGAGCTCGCGGCGCCCATGGCCCGCGACATGTCGCCGAGGAGCGAGAAGCCCGTCTTCGTCTCCGCGACGGACTCGTTGAACGACATCTGGGCCTTCTCGAACTGGGACCCGACGAAGCGCTTCGCCGCGGACTCGTACGCGCCGCCGACGACCGTGAGCAGCGTCGCGCCGAAGGGCGTCTTCGACAGGTCGTCGGCGAGGGTCGTCGTCGCGGCCTTGGCCGCCTCGGCGTCGGCCCCCTCGGCCGTCCAGGGCGCGAGGAGCTCGTCGACGAGGTAGATCGCGCACTTGCACGCGCGGACCTTCTGCTTGTACTTCATCTGCATGGGGTCGAGCATCATGTCCTCCTCGCCGCTCATCTTCATCATCGACGCCATCTGGAGCTCGCCGACGAGGGGCTCGAAGCGCTCGTCGCCGAAGATCATGGAGAAGAACGCCGCGGGGTCCATCGACGGCCCGTCGACGCCGCTGAGCCCCTTCTCGTCGTACGTCTTGCGGCTCTTGGGCTCGCCGAGCACCTGGTAGGCCGCGCCGATCTTCTGGAACTCGGCGGCGGCCTCGGGGTTGTCCGGGTTCTTGTCCGGGTGGCACTTGAGCGCCTTCTTGTAGTAGGCCTTCTTGATCTGCGCGTCCGACGCGCCCGGGTCGACGCCGAGCGCCTCGTAGAGCGACGCGTCCTTGACGGAGACGTCGCCCTTGGGCGCGGCCGGCGGCGTCTCGCCCCGCGCCGCGGCCTTGCGCGCCTCGAAGGCGCGGTCCCGCTCCGCGGCGCCCTTCTCGAGGCGGTCGTGCTCGACGCGGAGGTCGTAGAAGACCCACTTGCCCTCCTCCTCGTCCCAGTCCTTGCCCTGGACCGTGGCCATGGCCGCCCAGGGCGTCTGGATCATGCCGTCGACGAAGGCCGACATGCCCGTCGCCAGGCCGATGACGGGCAGCGTCACGAGGCCCACGATGCCCGCGCCGACGCCGAGGAAGCCGCCCGCGACGCCGCCCTGCATGGCGCCGATGGCCGGGGCCGCGACGAGCGCCGCCGCGCCGCCCATGAAGCCCGCCGCCGTGTTCTGCAGGAACGTCGACGCGCCGTCCATGGCCCCGGACGACTTGGCCGTGGACATGCCCATCATGTTGAGCGCCTACGAAGCACGCGGTGGTTCCCGGGAATGAGTTCGGCGTGTCGCCGCACCATCGTCGCCTGCCGCAGGTCCTCGTTGGCCTGGGCCTCCGCGTCCTTGTCCGGCACCGGCGGCGGCGCGTCGGCGTCGGCCATCTTCGATTCGGCTGGCGTGGACCTCCCAGCCACTCCCAGGTCGGGCCGGGGCAGCGAGAGGCGATGCATGGATTCGTAAATTCAACTTGGTCAACGATGCACTTTTACGGCCGCCGCGCCGCGAGCTGCCGATGCTGTGATTGGTATTCGCGATGGGCCAGAGCGCCTCCAGCGACACGTCGACCCCGCCGCCTCCGGCGGCGACGAAACCCGCGCCGCGCGCATGCGCGAAGCCGGCGGATCCCGCGCGCATCGCCGCGCTGCTCATCGAGTTCCTGCCCGCGCCGCGCGACGACGACGACGACGACGACGGCGCGGAGACCGAAGATTACGCCAGCGACGACGACGACTCGCTCGACGACATCGTCGAGCGAGTCGACGACCGGAGCGCCAAGCGCCAGAAGCGCCCGGCGACGCGGTCCCGGGGGACCGCGCCGGAGCGCAAGCCGGCCGAGTGCGTCGCGGCGCTCGCGGCGGCCTCGAAGGCGACGCGCGCGATGATCGGGCCCGGCGTGGTCGCCTGGGGCGTCGCGCGGCTCGAGGCGTCGCTCGGCGCCTTCGAGACGGGCTACGCGGACGTCGGCGGCGAGCGCGTGCACCGCGGGCCGGCGATCGAGTTCGCGGCGCGCGCGCTCGCGAGCGCGTCGTCGCTCCGCGCGCCGACGCTGGCCAAGGGCGCCGGCCTCGCGCGCGCCGTCGCCGCGGCCGTCGGCGACGGCACCTGCGGGCCGTGCCAGCTCCGCGCGTGCCGCCTCGCCGCGGAGCTCTTCCGCGAGGGCGACATCATGCCGCGGCTCTGGAACGTCGCGCGCCCGGGCGCGCCGTCGCCGCGGCCGCGGACGGACGCGGCCGAGGCCGCGGACGCGCTCGCCTACGAGCTCGGCGGGCTCCTGGCGGCGGAGGCGCGCGGCGACGCGCTCAATGCTCCCTGGGCGGCGCTCTGGCGCCAGCTCAGCGCCGCCTTCCTCTGCGACCGCGACGACGGCGAGCCCGTGCACCACGACTGCTACCCCTGGTACCACCTCGACTGCCCGCACAACGTCGCCGCCGCGGAGGACCTCGCCGCGGGCCTCATCGCGACCTGCGTCGCGGTCGCGTCGGCGACGGCGCCGCGCCTCGGGACCTTCGAGCACGCGTACGCGCCGCGGCGGCGGTTCGTCACCTGGCTCGAGCAGCTGCCGACGGTGACGCACAGCATCGTCGCCATGCCGCCCTACGGCGACAAGTCCGTGGAGGAGCTCCGCCACGAGGACTACCTCATCCAAAGGCGCGCCGACCTCGCGCGCCGCGCGCGGACGGACCCGACCGACCCGACGGTCGCGACGCGGCTCGGGGCCGTCGAGCTCGAGCTGACGAAGGCGACGCAGGCCATGACGGCGCGCATGCCGCCGCCCTGGGCGCCGCTGCCGGAGGACCGCGCGTACGGCCTCGGCGCGGGCGACCGCGTCGACGGCGTGCTCGCGCCGCTCGTGCGCTTCCTCGACGTGGGCCTGAGCTTGAGAGAGGACGTGCCGGGGGCCTGGCCCGCCCACACCTTCGCGGCGGCGGCCCTCGCGCTCGTCGAGCGCGCCTACGCGTGCGAGGCCGCCAAGGACGTGATCCAGGAGGAGGACGTGATCTGGGACGTCGCGCGGCTCCTCGGCGACGACGGCGTCCCCGACGACGCGTGCCCGGCGCGCGCGTCCGCGCGGGCCTACGCGCGCGACGCGCTGCGGCTCCACGCCGAGGCCGGCCGCGGCTTCGCCATGCACGCGACCCTGGCCCTGCGCCAGGCGGGCGCCGTCGCCGTCGACGCCGACGGCGTCGACGGCGTCGTCCTCCGCGACGCCGGCCGCGACGCCGCGACCATGGAGCGCGACCGGGAGCGCGACGGCGCGATCACCGCGGCGATCATGAGGGCATCGCTCGACGTGCCCGGCAGCCTGGGCCTGATCGACGCCTACGACGACGCCTACGGCGGCGGCGGCGACTGGGCCGCGCGCGCGGCGCGCTGCGCGACGGAGCTCACCGAGGCCCTCCAGGCGGCGGACGCCGACCCGACGGAGCTCCTGCGCTGCGGCGCGTTCGAGGCGCTCGCGCGCGTCGCGTGCCACGCGGCCACGCCGACGGTCGTCGTCGCCGAGGCCGGCGCGTGCCTCGCGTGTTTCGTCGCGGAGTCGCGCGAGGACGCCGCGCGGACCTGGGCGCGCGCCAAGGGCTGGCGCTTCCTCGTGCGCGCCGTGCGCCGCGTGCGCCGGGCGACGGAGGCGAAGCGCTGGGGCGACGCCGTCGCGCCGGAGGACGACGACCGCCTCAAGCTCTTCGCGATCCTGTCCGTCGTCGCCGCCTGCGCCGCCGCGCGGCCCCCGGAGGCGGACGCGGACGACGGGGACGACGGCGCCCGCGACGCCTGCGCCCGCGAACGGTGCGTCGACGAGCACGAGTACGCGGACGTCTGCGCCGCGCTCCTCGAGGCGACGCGGCCCGGCGGCGCGTGCGCCGAGGGCCCGCCGCTGTCCGCGGCGCTCGCCGTCGTCCTCGAGTGCAGCCTCGTCGCCCCGGGCCGGCCCGTCGTCGCGCTCGACGCCGGCGCCGCGGGCCCGGCGCTCGCGGCGCTCCTCGGCAACGGCTTCCCCTTCGAGCCGCCGCCGACGTGCCGGCTCGGCCCGGAGACGCTCGCGCGCCTCGGCGCGAAGCGCTCGGACCTCGCGACCGTCGGCGCCGCCGCGGCGGCCGTCTTCTGCGGCCAGGCCTTCGACCCGGCGTGCGCGGCGCGCGAGCCCTTCTGCCAGGCCGCGCCGTCGATCCGCGAGGGCACGGCCCTCGTCGACGACGGCCTCGAGTGGCTCGAGCGCGCGGGCGGCGCCGTCGCCGCGCTCTTCTCGGCGCTCCGCTGGCAGGCGCCGGGCGCGCCCTTCGCGGGGCTGCTGCTCACGGCCCTCTGCGAGCACGACGCGCCCGACGACGACTACACCTTCGAGGGCGACGACGTGCCGCCGAGCTTCGCCGTGAGCCGCGCGCTCTTCGCCAAGGAGTTCGAGCGCGCCCGCGACGAGTGCGCCTGCTCGGGGCCCCGGCCGAACCCGAACCACATCCTCCGGACCGTCGCGCGGACGCGCGGCCCCATCGACGCGCTCCGCGACGTCGAGCGCAAGGGCGGCTTCGTCGCCGCGCGCATCCTGCAACGAAAGCTCACGGGCCACAATCCCACCGTCGACAAAGAGGAGCTCCGGGAGCGCGAGGCCCAGGCGGAAAGCGCCGAGGCGGAGCTGCTCGCGCTGCTGGACGACGAGGAGGGCGCGCGAGCGAGGACCGCCGCGGCCAAGAAGAAGAAGAAGAAGAAGAAGAAGGGGGCGGCGGCGGATCAGGCCGAGGTCGGGGAGGTGGAGGGAAAGGACACCACCGGGGGTGCGCGCGACGAGTCCACCGGCGCGGAGCCGCCGCCGCGGCGCGAGGCCGCGCGCGAACCGAGGCCGCCGCCCCAGGGAGCCGGGGCTTCGGACGACGACGACGACGACGACGATTTGCTCCTCCTGGCGCGCCAACCGACCGGCCGACCGGTTCCCAAGCCCGCGCCGAAGCCGGCCGCGCCCCAAAAGCCCGCGCAAAAGCCGAAGCCGAAGCCGACGCCGGCCGCGCCCAAGGCCGCGCCGAAGCCGAAGCCGACGCCGGCCGCGCCCGCGGGCGACGCGGAGCTCGCGCTGTTGCTGTCGCGCGAGGAATACCTCGCGTCCGAGGAATACGCCGCGTCCACGCCGCCGCCGCCGAGGCCCGCCGCGCCCGCGCCGCCGCCGCCGCCGCCCGCGCCGCCGGCCGCGCCGCCGGCGCCGCCGCCCCGGAGGGAGACGACGAGGCCGCCGAGGCCCGCCGCGCGCGCGGCCGCGCCGCCGCCGCCGCCGACGACGGTCTCCGGCGTGCTCGCGCGCGTCGGCCTCGGCCACCTCGAGGCCGTCTTCGAGGCCGAGGAGGTCGACTTCGAGGCCCTGGGCCTGCTGCGGCCCGACGACTTTGCGTCGCTCGGCATCGCGCCCGCGGACGCCAACGCGATCGTCTCGGCCCTCGCGGCGCCCGTCGAGGCGCGCTTCGCGCCGGCGCGGCGCGGCCGCCTCTCGGGCACGGTGCTCTGGTTCAACAAGAGCCACGGCTTCGTCCAGCCCGACGGCGGCGGCGCGGACGTCTTCGTCCACTTGAGCGACGTTTGTGGGGTTTTGAAGGCCGGCGACCGCGTGCTCTACGACGTGACTCGCTTCAAGGGCCGCGACAAGTGCGTCGACGTCGTCAAGGCCGGCGCCGGCGCCGCGCCCGCGCCCGCGCCCGCGGCCGCGCCGCCGCCGCCGCCCCTCCGCTGCGACTCGCTCCCCGACGAGTTCACGTGCCCGATCAGCTTCGAGCTCATGGAGGACCCCGTCATCGCCGCGGACGGCCACACGTACGAGCGCCGCGCGATCGCCGCGTGGTTCGAGCGGCGGCGCACGTCGCCGATCACGAACGAGGCCCTGCCGAACCTCGACCTCGTCCCGGCCCACGCGATCCGCTCGATGATCGCGCGCTACCGCGCGACGGCGTCGTAAATTTTCTCTTAAGTGCCCAGGCCTAAGATAGACGTGGCGCATGAAGGCAGAACCAGCGGTACTTACGTTCCTACGTGCTCGATCTCACGTTCCGCCGGTGGATCACTTGGTGGATCCTGGAATCCTTTAAAGTCGAAGACGCCGCACGTCGCGCCGCACGAAGCGAACCCATCATCAACGACCGGAGCGTCGTCGCCGGCGATAAGCGCGACGTCTGATTCCTCGATGGGCGATTCGCAGTGGATGCGCTGCTGCAAGCGAGACTCAGCGGGCAAGACGGCTTTCGAAGGTTCGTCGATCACGACGACCGTCGGTGGAGCGAGCGTCGTCGGAAGGCCCAACCGGTCCATATATCGCACGATCACGCTTCTCCGAGGCGCCTGCGGGATGTGGCTCTCGACCCACGACGAACCTACGAGCTCCCATAAATCCAGGTCGTCCCCAAAAGACGAAAACTCACCCGCTCGGTCCCGTTCGAGCATGGCGTTGAGCTCAAAGTGCGAGTCGTGCGCGATCATGTGGGCGATGACCTTCAGAATCAGCAGCAGCGGCGCGATGACGCCAAACAGCACGAGCAACCGGCGGTACGTCTCGCGCGTCTCTCCCGTCTCCTCGGACATGTCCGCGTACCGACCGACGGCCACGATGTACACGAGGACGATGATCTGCGTCGAGCAGCGCGCGAGCCAGTCGTCCTCGGGGTCGACGTAGGGGCCCTGCGAAGCCACGAGCGCGGCGTAGCAAAAGCTCAGCGTGCAGCCGACGACCGCCTGGATGGAGTCGCCGCGCGCGAAGACGGCGATCGCCGCGGAGAGCACGAGCCGTCGGATGCCGTCGACGGTGTCCCAGTACCAGTACTCCGGCTCGAACTCCCGGTAGAGGAGCTGGTAGGGCTCGATGTCGGAGAACTCGTCGCGGAGCTGCTGCTGCTTGTGGAGCAGCGCGTCCTCGAGCTTCGACAGCAGCTCTCGACTCGGCAGGCCCTCGCTCACGGCGATCTCGCGCTCGACGAACTTGGTCAGTCCCTCGACGCGGGCCTCGGGCGTCGCGTAGCGCCACCTCGCCGAATCCCGTCGCGTTGCTGAAGACGGGCGCCGAGAGCGTGCCGTACGCGCACGAGTCGACGACGTACGTCGACGTGAACGCGTCGACGCCCGAGGCCACCTGGCCGCCGCCTACGGCGTAGCGCTCGCCCGCGAAGCCCTGGTTCGGCCAGGCCCCGTCGGCGTCCGCGGGCACGGAAAAGTCGTAGAGCAGCGACGGGTCGAGCGAGAGCGCGGCGTCGACGCCCGAGCGCGTCGCCGCGTCGCCGGCCGCGAGCGCCTCGACGTCGTCCGGCGACAGCGCGCGGTCCCAGAAAGCCACCTCGTCGATCTGGCCGCGGAAGCGGTCGTCGTTGAGGAAGAACAACTGGCCCGAGTCGTCGTCCCCCCAGGACCACTCGCCGTACATGCCGAGGAAGAACGTCGAGGAAGCCTCCGGCGAGAAGTCGACGGACATGTCGGGGTCTGTGTTCGAGTAGTTCTGCAGCATCACGCCGTCGACGAAGAGGAGCACGACGTTGTTGACCTGGTCGAAGCTCACCGTGTAGCGATGCCAGTCCGAGACGTTGACCCAATCCGTCGGGCCCCAGTCGAAGTCTAAAGTTCCGATGTACGTCTGCCCGAGCGACGCGCCGCTGTTATCCCCCCAGAGCGCGATGTCAAAGTAGGGATTCGCTGTGCGCATGAGCTTGATCCTGTATGTCGAAACGGGCAGGTAGACGCGCACGGACGTGGACAGCGTCGCGCTGCCGCGGGGCAGCAGGTCGCCGTCCTCCGCGGCGAAGGTCGACCGCAGCCCGATGACGTCCTCGCGGCGCTGGTGCGTCACGAAGGCTGCGCAGACGCTCAGGAGCGACGCCCACTTCACCATCCTCCCTTACCCACGCGAGGAGCCCATATCATAAGTTCTCGGCCAAGGCGGCACTGTGCACGGCAACATCCAGCGCTGCCGTCCTCGAGGTCGAACCGCCCGCCGCTGTGGGCATGGTCCTGCCGCAGAAGATGGGCTGCTTCGCCGTGAGCATTGGCTGTGCGTGGCTTCTGGGCTTCCTGGGCATCGTGAGCTACCACGAGCGCGGCATGCTGTTGGAGATGGAGCACCGGGCCGTCGTCGCCGCGGAAGGCGCGATGATGCACCACTTCGCGTCGCACCACAAGCACCGCCACGAGCCGCCGGCGCCGCCAAGGCGGACGAAGCTCTTGCGACCGGCGGCGCCGGACCCGAACGCGACGGCGCGCGCGGCGGCCGCGTGGGCCGCGGCGGCGTACGGCGCCGCGGGCGTCGTCGCCGCGCAGCAGGCCGCGCACGCGGCGCACTGCACGCCGGCGACGTCCGGGAGACGGCTCGAACTCGTGGGCCCGCCGCGGAACGCGCGGTGCGGGCTGAGCGTGGCGACGAAGTGCCAGCCGGCGATCGCCGTCGCGCCGGCCCAGGGATCCGCGTGCGCGGACTGCGAGGTCGCCGTCGTGCTGCGCGATCCCCACGATCGCCTCGCGTCGGCGCTGTCCTGGACCTTCAAGGGCGTCGACGGCCGGAGCGACGACATGCTCATGGACGACACCGAGGGCGTCGAGAACCCGCGCTGCTTCTCCTACGTCGGCTCCGCGCAGCTCGCGAGCGACGCCCTGGATGATCGCGAGGGGTTTTATGAAAATTGCCGCGCCTTTGACTCGGACATCCAGCCGTTCCGCGTCGGCGAGCCGCCGAGCGACCCGCTCTTCTCGCGGCAGATCGACTACGTGGGCACCGCGACGAAATTCCTCTGCTTCGAGAATTTGGATGCTGATTTCGAGACCGTCGTCCGGCCGTACTGCGCGACGGACGCCGCGCGGGAGCGGCGCTGCCAGCTCGACAGCTCCCTGGCCAAGCGCATCGACGGCTTCGCGGAGGCGTTCGCGCACGGCGAGAAGCTCAAGTACGGCAAGCCCCAGGTCGGCCGCGTCTGGTGCCGGCGCGCGCGGCGCCACACGCAGCAGTTCACGAACGAGAGTAGGGTGGCGATCGAAAACTACGTCCGCGACGTCTACGCGGAGGACTTGAAGCTCTACGAGAAGCACTGCGGGGGTGTGGCGAGGCATCCGTTCTGGGCGCCGGACCCGCCGCACCCGCAGATGCCGCCCATGCCCGAGCCGCCCCACATCGAGACGGCCTACGAGCGCAAGCAGCGGAAACTCTCCGGCCACCACTGGTGGAACGTGGCGTTGTCGTTGAAGAAGATGTTCTTTTGAGAGTAGGGGTCGTTAGGGTGCGAGAGGCACCCTTACCTCGCAGCCCTTAGTGCTCCTCGTAGCACAGCGCAAGTTGGCTCGACACGCGCTTGAATGTGCAAGGAGCAAGCACGGTCGCCAAGTTGCAGCATTCACGATGGGCCGCCTGTGGCTCTGCGCGGCTGCTCTACTTCCGCTGGCGCTCGGCGAAGAAGTGCTCACGATGACGAGCTACGACGCCGAGATCTACTCCGGGCAGACGGCAGCGCTGACGGTGAGCTATTCGTTCACGGAGGCGTCGCAGATCAAATGTTTGATCAAGAGCTCGAGCGGCGGCACGGCGAGCGCAGCGGTGACTTCCGAGCCCACGGTCACCGGGAGCCTGTCGCTGGAGGTGGCCGTGTCGTCGCTGGACGGCGTCTCCTGCGACTACTACTGGCGGTGCTATTCGTTCTACGAGACGGCCTCGAACACCTGGAGCGAGCGGACGACGCTCGTGGACCAGGACGCCGGCGCGGTGTGCAGCGCGACGCCCGCGCCGACGGCCGTGCCGACGGGAAGTCCGCAGCCGACGACCTCTGCGCCGATCCCGCAGCCGACGTCGAGCTTCGCGCCGACGGCCGCGCCGATCCCGGTGCCGACGGCCTGCGGCCCGCGCGAAGCCGCGGACGCGCCCGAGTTCCCCGCGGAGGACGCGTCGATCACGACGACGGCGTCGCGCGTCGTCACGCGCGCGACGAACTCGGAACTCGTGGACCTCGGCCATCCGGGCGCGTTTGTGAGCGGTTCCAACGACCGCCACGACTGCCCGGATCGCGCGGGAGGGCTGTTAGCGTGGCACGATCCCGCGACCTGGGCCGACGGCGTGGTGCCCGCCGTCGGCGCCGACGTCGTGGTTTCCGGCGACGTCTTGATCTCGTCCTGCTCGCTCTCCGAGGGGACGTACGGCGTCGTGACCGTGAGCAAGGGGAGGAGTTTTTTGAGCGTTTTTTTTCAGGCGGCGTTTTTGTAGGTGAGCGACGGGTCGTCGCTGGTCTTCGCGGACGAGCCCATCGAGCTGCACGTCGAGGGCATCGTCGTCGAGGGCGAGCTCGTGATCGGGTCGCCGAGCTGCCGCACGATGTCGCCCGTCTCGATCACGTTGCACGGCGCGCGGCCGGACGACACCATGGTCGCGCAGGATCCGTCGATCAAGGGCATCGACGTGAAGAACGGCACGTTGGAGCTCCACGGCGGGCTGTACGTGCAGACGTGGTCGCGGCTCGCGGTGACCGCCGCCGCCGGAGACTCGTCGATTCTGATCCAGGACGCCGTGAACTGGGCCGTCGGCGACGAGATCTTCGTCGCGGGCACGACGCTCCGCGACGATCGCGCGTGGCACCAGAACGAGAGGTTCACCGTCGCGGATGTCCGTGCCGCGTCGCATCTGGGCGACGACGTCGTCTTCGTGGAGCTCTCCGGGGCCCTGCTCTTCGACCACTACGGCGGCGACGAGTACCAGGCCGAGGTCGGGCTGCTCTCGCGGCGGATCGTCGTCCAAGGCGCCGCGGAGGACTCCGAGCCCACGGACGCGGAAACAGTCGCGTGCCCCGACGTCTTTTGGTACGAACACGCCCTTGATGCCGAACCAGCCCGCGTAGGCGTGCTACGAGTCCAACGGCTACGGCTCCTACCCCTGCGAGGACTCGTACCTGACGGGCTTCGGCGGCCACGTCATGCTCCGCGGCGCGGACGCCGTGGGCCACATCTCGGGCGTCGAGTTCTACCGCATGGGCCAGACGAACTTTGAAGGTCTTGTTACCAGCGTCGTTGTTGTTTCTTGCGCTCGGGCCGTTCGCGTTGCGCGAGGACCTGGAGATTTTGAGGAGGTTATGAAGGAGGGCGAGCCATTCGAGTTGCGCGAGGACCTGGACGAGTACTTCCCCGTGATCTCGCACAGGCCGCTACGCGCTGCACTGGCACTTGCTCGGAGACCGCGGCGAGGGCTCCTACGTGACGGACTCGTCGTTCCACCGGAGCTTCTGGCGCTGCGTGACCATCCACGGCACGAACAAGGTGCGCGTCGAGCGCAACGTCGCGTTCGACATCGTCGGCCACTGCTTGTACCTCGAGGACGGCGTCGAGGAGGAGAACGTCATCTCCTTCAACCTCTTCGCGCACATCCACGTGATGGGCAAGCCGCCCGGCGACAGCGGCACGGCGCAGTGGCTCGACAACATCTACGACAGCGCATCGTTGCGGGAGCCGTCGGACTCGACGGCGTCGGCGTTTTACATCTCGCGCGGCGCGGCGTCTTTGCGTGCGGGACGAACCCCATTCACTCACAAGGATCTCTCGCCCGCCGCGCCGAGCGTGCATCCCTTCGCAGGAACGGCTGGAACACGGTCACGGGCAACGCGGCCACGGGCGGCTTCTCCGGCTTTCACTACCCGATTCTGCCGTCTCCCGTCGGCGCGCACCGCGACGTCGACACCCATCCCAGGGCGTCGCGGATCCTTCTCTTCGACGGCAACTCCTGCCACTCCACGGGCTGGTGGTGGAGCCACGCGGGCTGCGTCTACGCGGGCGGCGTCCTCGAGTACGTCGCGGACTCCGACGACGACGCGGCTCATCCCGAGGGCTGGGCCGACGGCTTGGTCTACAACCCGGGCCGCGAGCAGCAGGGGTTGAGGACCTGCGAGATCGACACGGACTCGTGCCCGGCGTCGCCCGAGGACGAGTGCACGGGCGAGTACCCCGTACTCTCGCGGCGGCGTCCCCAAACCTGGCTTTTCGTCGATGCTTGTGTTCTAGGTCGGCTGCGACGCCTTCATGGAGTTCACGAACCTCAAGGCGGCGCTCTCGAACGTCGGGCTCATGCACTGGGGCGAGCGGTCGCGGACGTCCAAGTTCGAGGCCCACGACTTGATCGGCGGGCCCGCCGCCGAGGTCTTCGGGGAAGCCGAGGTCTCCGAGGCCCTCGTGACGTGCCGGACGAGCAACGTGCAAACCATGCCCTGCGAGACGGCCCACTATTCTGGGGGGGTGTTGGTGGCGGCGGACGATGGCGCCTACGAGTGCCAGTGGTTCGACAAGCGGTTCTTCCGCTCGAGCATGAACGTCGTGAAGTGGTCTGTGTGTGCTGTGTCTTTTTGTGGGAGGGTGGTCGGATGACCGGGACGAGGTCCTTCATCTGATGAGAATTTAGATGAGTTTTTAAGGAGACGCACTCAGGTACGACACGGCCGTCAACACGGTGTTCTGGAACGCGACGATCCGCGGCTGCGACCCCACCGCCTGGAGCGACTGCGAAGACGAGTGCTTGGACTCGATCATCTACCAGTGCACGGCGCACTCGGACCTGCATTTGCCGGAGTGGATGAGCATCACCGGAGCTATCGTCTACGACCAGGACTACTCGTCGAACCTCGTCGGCTACAACAAGGTCGAGCCGATTTCCATCTCTGGACGGATGCAATCTTGGCTCGACGTCGACGGATCCGCGTGCCAGAAGGCCTGGGGCACGACGATCCTCGGCTCCAACGTCGACGCGGGCGATTGGCGCGCGGCCCGCGTCGCGATTCGCGCGCCGCCCTCCCGCGCCGCCCCCTGTCCTTCCGCGCCGCGGCGCACGCGCCCACGCGCCGCTCTCCTCTTCCGCGACGCCGAACCTTCGCAGGTGGAAGATCGACGACGCGTGCGAGCTCGTCGCGGGCGGATTGTTCTACTGCTGCCCCGCGGAAGACCGCTTGTTGACGTCGATGGTGCTCGGCGGCGTCCCGCGCTTCGCCGGGAAACGTCGCCATCGTTGCGCCTCCGTAGGTGTTCGAATGGGACGACGATTTGTCGGCGGAGATTGGCTCGACGATCTGCGATAACAGCTACGGCGACGGTCCTGATCCTTGCGAACGCGTCGGATGGCTCGCACACTTTGGAGCTGCGAACGTCACGGCCGAGGGCGTGAAGCTCATGCCCAACGCGGAAGTCGTCGGGACCTCCGGTGGCTTCGGCTGGTACCTTTACCTGGACCAGGGCGCGCCCAAGACGCTGCGGATCTCCCAGATCCAGGTCCTCGAGACGACGTCTCTGTTGCTCGCCGTCTCGTATCCCGTCGGCACGTCGTTCCACATCTACATGGAGGGACCCACGTGGTGCAGCTCCAGCTACCTTTGCTTGCAGAATTACACGCACGTGGAGTCTGTCGATGAGGTGCGCAGCGGCGATGGGACGACGTACCACTTCGCAGACGACGGCACTTTGTACCTTCGCGTCGTGCAGCGCGGCTCGAACCGACTCTCGGAGACGACGTCCTGGACGGACGACTACGAGGTCTCGCTGATGACTTCCGACCTCGCCGGCGACTGGGGCATCCCAAGGCGCTCGAGCTATCCGCACATCGTGGTGAAGGCAGATTGTGCAGCGTCGGACGACTCTGCGTACTACTGCACGGGCGGCGGAGAGCCGAACGTGCCCCAGCCGTGTGCGGCGGACGAGATGCAGACTTCCGTTTCTGAGTGTGTCGTGGCGGTGGCTCCTTCACCCACGACGGCGCCGACGACTCCTGTCGAAGATTCTCCGAGCGAGCCCACAAAGGCGCCGACGACGCCTGTGGTGCAGACGGGCTCCGAAGCTCCGACCGCGACCGCCACCGCGCCGCCCTCGGCGAGTGCGACGGCGTCTCCTTCGTCAAGCGTCGTGACGCTGGCTCTTGCTGATTACGATGCCGCTGTTTGGCCTTCTGGAAGCGCCTCTTTGACGCTCGATTTCGTGATTACTCAAGTGCAGGCGGTAACGTGCAGCCTTCGTGACTCAACGAATACGATCATCTCCAGCGTCGAAGTCGAATCAGGGCTCGTTGGAACTGGCTCTGTGTCTGTGTCGGTGACTCTGGGCGAGACTCTGGCTATCGAGTGCGGTCTGCGCTGGTTCTGCTGGACGAAGCCAGACGTCGACGGCTCCGGTTGGGCAGACAACACGGCTCAGTTGACCGTGAACCCTGGAGACATTTGTGCTGTCGCTGCGCCTTCTTTGATGCCTTCTGCTGTTGACGCTCCTACGGACGGACCTTCTCTTGCTCCAGCAGCAGAGCCATCTAGTGGTGTTGTGGTCTTCGAACCGACTCGTGCTCCGGAGCGGCCTTCTCCAGCTCCAGTTGTGCCGACCTCTGCGCCTTCAAATGCACCAGAAGCAGCGCCGTCTCCAGCACCTGTTGCTGCACCGACGTGGACGTTCGCCGGACCGACATTGGCGCCTGTCCAAGCGCCGACGCCTTCTCCGTCTGTTTCGAGTGCCGCCGCCTCTGCGGAATCGAAAGGCAGCGAGGACTCCGCTGACTTTGCTACTACCATCGTGATTGCCGTCGGCGCTATTGCTGTTCTTTGTCTTGGAGCTGCCGCTGCTCTGGTCTTCAGAAGAAAATCAGCTGCTGCGCCAAAGCAGGACACGAGGCGAGCGTGTGAAGTGAAGGACTTCCTCGCCGTGAACCCGATGAGCCCGAAGGATACGCGTGTGTAAGCTGAAATAGGGAGCCCGTAAGCCGCGGCGGCGGCGCGCCTTTACGAGTCTTTTGTTACTTGCGAGGTAAAAAACGACGGCACATGCGGTTCACGCTAAATAAATGGTGCACCTTGAACATCAAGAGGCTCCGGGAATGGCATGGCCAGCATAGCTGCTCCATAACGCCATGGGCGCCAGCGCGAGCGTCGACCAGGTGCAGATCATCTGCAGCAACGTGGAGCGGGCCGTGCCGCGCACGCCGCGAGGCAGCCGCGACGTCGAGCATTGCGATCGAGATGGACTCACGGACGTGATCTCCCGCGCGGAGCAGGACGTCAAAGCGTTCTACGATGCGGCGTGGGAAAGCTGCGCGGCGGACGATCTGCTCGTGGCGACCGCGGCGCTTCAGGCCGACTTTTCGCCCGAGGAGCCGCCGCGGTGCGCGCTCCGCGAGGGGGCGACCGTCGACGAGCTCGAGGAGCTGGCCAGCGTGCGCGCCGAGGCGATGCACGCGGCGCTCGAGCAGCCCGTCAAGGAGTCCGGCGGCGCCTACTACCAGGGCCCGCGCAAGGGCACGCTGCGCATCAAGGAGAAGGCCGAGCACGACTACGGCGGCGACGTCGCGCGAGTCGTCGACGTCGAGCGCGCGACCGGCGTCTACGGCACGGCGAACGACTTCAACGCGGCGATCTCGAAGCTACGCGCGGCGGCGCGCGGCGAGGAGCTGAGAATCCTGCGGTGCAAGAACAATCTGAGCGGTGGGACGTCGGGCTACCGCGACGTCAAGCTCAACGTGGATGTGGACGGCTTCGTCGGCGAGCT
>NW_008705569.1:1705-2766 GCF_000186865.1 Aureococcus anophagefferens | reverse complement strand
GCCCTCCCCCGGACCCCCTCCCCGACCCTGCCGGGGGCGTGCCCCTGCGGGGCTTGGCCCTCTAGACGTATGCTCGAGACGGGCGTACTTCGGGGTGTTGCGGCTCTATCTTAGGCCGGGGGGGATTGGGAATTGTCGTGGGGGCGGTAGCTTTACGACTCTCCGTCGAGGTGGGTCGTCTATCTTAGGCCAGGCTCGTTGAGGATTATCGTTTGGGCGGCGGCTCTATCTTAGGCCGGGCTCGTTGAGGAACAATGTGGGGGCGGCGGCTCTATCTTAGGCCGGGGCTGTTGAGGATCATCGTGAAGTGGCGGCTCTATCTTAGGCCGGGGCTGTTGAGGAACAACGCCTACGACGAGCATACGTTCGGACTGGAGCATACGTCCGGGGGAGGGCGAATACGTTCAAAGAACTACGTTCGGCTTGCGCCACGATTACCTGTGGCCGGGGCTTGTTGAGGAACAAGGGGGTTTGTGTCATAAAGGAGATCGTTTTTGACAGCCCAGGCGTAAGGTAGACGCTCAAATATACGGATGCTCAACGAGCCTGGCTTCAGATAGACGCTCAATTTACCGATGCTCGACAGCCCAGGCATAAGGTAGACGTAAAACTATACGTTTGTTCCCGACAGCCCCGGCATCAGGTAGACGCTCAACTATACCGGACGCGAACCGAGCCAGGCGGCGGCCGAAGGCCGCCGCTCAACAGCCCAGGCATAAGGTAGACGCTCAATTTACCGACGCTCGACAGCCCAGGCATAAGGTAGACGTAAAACTATACGCTTGTTCTCGACAGCCCCGGCATAAGGATAGACGCTCAACTTTACCGGACGCGAACCGAGCCAGGCGGCGGCCGAAGGCCGCCGCTCGACAGCCCAGGCATAAGGTAGACGCTCAATTTACCGACGCTCGACCAGCCCAGGCATAAGGTAGACGTAAAACTATACGCTTGTTCTCGACAGCCCAGGCATAAGGATAGACGCTCAACTTTACCGGACGCTCGACGAGCCAGGCGGCGGCCGAAGGCCGCCGCTCAACAGCCCAGGCATGGGGATCCTCAGA
>NW_008705569.1:0-844 GCF_000186865.1 Aureococcus anophagefferens | reverse complement strand
CGCCCAGCTCCGCGACGGCGACGAAGCCGCGCCGCAGCATCACGGCGCGAAGGTCGTCGCGGAGCGCATTCTCCGCGCACTCTGCGGCGACGAGCGCAAGCTCAGCGTCCATCTCCAAGAGCGCCGCGCGCGCGCCGACGTCCCCGGCCGTGTCGAACGCCCGCCACGCGGCGCCGACGACCGGCGCCACGGCCGCTGCGAGCCAGCCCGCGCCGTCGAGGACGCAGGCGGCAAACGCGCGCCGCGCGGCGCCAACGGCGCCGCGAGGCGTCGCAGGTTGTCCGCCGGAGGCCCCGGGCATCTTTGATGCCCCTTCGCGCCGGAGGCGCCCCCGCCCGTGGCGGGCGAGCCCCGCCCGTGGCGGGTCTCCGGCGCCGCGCCGGCCGCGCTCAGCGGCCGGCGCGGCGTCGGGTTAGGGTTAGGGTTATGGTTAGGGTTATGGTTAGGGTTAGGGTTAGGGTTAGGGTTAGGGTTAGGGTTAGGGTTAGGGTTAGGGTTAGGGTTAGGGTTAGGGTTAGGGTTAGGGTTAGGGTTAGGGTTAGGGTTAGGGTTAGGGTTAGGGTTAGGGTTAGGGTTAGGGTTAGGGTTAGGGTTAGGGTTAGGGTTAGGGTTAGGGTTAGGGTTAGGGTTAGGGTTAGGGTTAGGGTTAGGGTTAGGGTTAGGGTTAGGGTTAGGGTTAGGGTTAGGGTTAGGGTTAGGGTTAGGGTTAGGGTTAGGGTTAGGGTTAGGGTTAGGGTTAGGGTTAGGGTTAGGGTTAGGGTTAGGGTTAGGGTTAGGGTTAGGGTTAGGGTTAGGGTTAGGGTTAGGGTTAGGGTTAGGGTTAGGGTTAGGGTTAGGGTTAGGG
>NW_008705568.1:1960254-1961717 GCF_000186865.1 Aureococcus anophagefferens | reverse complement strand
TCGGCGTCGGCCGCCGCGCGGCGGTCGGCGTCCGCGGCCGCGCGCCGCGCGGCCTTGGCCGCGCGGTCCGCGGCGCGGACGGCCGTGAGCGCGCCGAAGACGGACCCCGCGGCCGCGGCCTCGGCCGCGCACGCGCGCGGCCCGAGCGGGTCGGCCGCGAGGAGCGACGCGGTCCGCGGCAGGGCCGCGCGCGGGAGCTCGAGCGGCGGCGGCGGCGCCGGCGCGGCCCCGGCCGGCGCGGCCGGCGGCCGCTCCGCGCGCGCGGGCGGCGACGTCGGGCCCGCGGCCGGCGGCGGCGCCGCGGGCGGCCGCGCGGGCGCCGCCTTCGGGCTCGCGGCCTTGGGGCTCCGCCGCTCCCGGTCCGCGCGGGCCCGGACCTTGACGCCGCGGTGCCGCCGCGGCGCCGCCGGCGCCTCGTCGCGGAGCAGCGCCGCGACCGCGCGGTCGCGCGCGACGCGGCCGCCCCGGACGTTCGCGGCGGCGACCGCGGCGCCGAAGGCGAGGAGGAGCAGGAGCCCGGCCGCGGAGAAGACGTTGGGGAGCGACGGCACGGCGACGCCGCCGCGGGGCGCGGCCGGCCGGTGCGCGGCGCCGGGCGGCGGCTCGGGCGCCGTCGCCTTGCGCGGCGGCGGCTCCGCGACCGTCGCGTCGTCGAGGACGTGGAGCTCGAGGTCGCCCGCGCCTGTGTGCAAATCAACCAGTGAGCTGGGACGTCGGGGCAAAACTTCAGAAATCTCTAGCTCGGTCAAATCGAAGTCGATTCGGCTGATTTTTGGACGAATCGATCGCTCTCGTCGAGTTCTCTACGGAGATCAGAACAGGTTGCGTCGAAGTCGTCGCATACGCTCACATTGAAGTCGTGTTGAAGATTTGATTTCCACACAGGCCCGCGCGGATCGCGTTCTTGATCTTCTTGCGCATGAGCTTGGTCCAGTCGCCGACCCGGGACCGCGCGCGGAGGTCGACGCCCGCGACGTGGAGCAGGCGCAGCGCGTCGCCGTGGCCCGCGGCCGCGGCCGCGCGCGCGGGGTCGAGCGCCCCGCCGTCGCCGCCGACGCGCGCCATGTCCGCGCGGCCGCCGGCCCGGAGCGCCTCGAGGACGCGCACGAGGTTCTTGGCCGCGGCGACGTAGAGCGGCCACTCGCCCGTCTCCGGGTCCGCGAGCTCCGGGTCCTCGCCCGCCTTGACGAGCGCGACGGCCGCGTCGCTGTCGCCCGCGCGGAGCGCCTCCCGGAGGAACGCGCCGTCGCCGAGTCCCTTGACGCCCGCGCGGATGAGGAGCAGCACGCAGTCGAGCTTCCGCTTGCGCACCGCGAGGAGCAGCGGGCTCAGGGAGCCGCCGCGGCCGTCCGGCGGGCCCGCGTCGAGGTCCGCGCCGGCCTCGACGAGGACCTGGAGCGCGTGGACCTTGCCGTGCGACGCCGCGAGCGACGCGGCGCCGTGGCCGTCCGGGCCCGCGGCGC
>NW_008705568.1:1953662-1959109 GCF_000186865.1 Aureococcus anophagefferens | reverse complement strand
TCCCCGTCGTGCAACATCGCATGGCAGTACCGGAGGCCGACGCTGGGCCCGTCGAAGGCGAGCGTGCTCCAGACCTTGGCGTCGACGTCAAAGGCGTGGACCTCTTCGGCGCAGAGCGGGCCTTTCGGGCCGCACAGCCCGCCCCCGAGCAGGAGCGCGGACCCGACGGCGACGCAGGCGTGCAGGCCCCGCGGCCCGGGACCGGTCCCGGTGGCGCCGCCGACCGCAGACCACGCGCCGGGGCTCGTCCGCTCCCAGGGGTCCGCGTCGGCGTCTCTCGAAGAGAGGACGTAGAGCTTCGCGTCGTCCGCGACGACGGCCAGCGAGCCGGCCTGCGACGCAGTGAAGCCGCCGAAGAGGAACATCTCGCCCGACTCCGCGAAATACGTGAAGGAGCACCCGTACCGCGGCGACGGCGTGTCGTCCGAGGCCTTGTAGCTCCGGAACAAGTACTTCTTCGCCGTCGACGTGCCGGTCTTTTTGCGAAGAGAGACCGCAGATCGCAAGAGGCTCGTCACGCGGAAGTAGCGGTCGAGACCGCCGAAGAACAAGAACTCCTCCCCGCGCTTCGCGCCCGCGCAGAACGACGTCGCGTCCAACTCGTCGGACTCGGTCCAGAGCGGCGCGTCGCAGACGACCCCGGTCTTCGGCGCGACGCTCAGCACGCACGGCAGCCGCTTGTTCCTCGCCAACTCGCCGCCGTAGAACAGCGCGGTGCCGTCGCCTACCGGAACGATGGCGGAGGCGACCACGCCAAGGCGCTCGGTCGCGGCGTCCCTGGCCTCTGCGCCGCCTCCGGCAGGGATTGAAAGGTGTACGATCTCGGACCGCACCCGACTGCCGAAAACCGGCGCGACATGCGCCCAGCCCGTCACGAGCAGCGCGTCGCGGTTGCCCTTGGACGCGCGGGCGAGACGGCTCGCGTCTTTACGATCCATGAACCCGGCGCACGTGTCGAGATGCTTGACGAACTCGGGCAGCGGCGAAGATTCCGGTCGCGCGGGGCGGCGGCCTTGATGCCGCGTGCGGGATTTGGCCGTGCCCGCAGCCTGCCGGCGCCGCGACATCTGCCGCAGGCGCTGCGACGCTCCAGCAGGCCGTGCGAGGCCGCAAAGTCTTCGTTTCGAGCAGTTGGAACGGCTGCGCGCTCCTATGGGGTGCTAGCGCTGCTGACGGGACCGGTTTTACAGCGGGTGTCGCCGTCTAATACGTCGATAAGGTGGCCGCCATGCCCTAATCCGGCGTGTTGAGGTGCAAGGTTTGGGTGTGTGTCCGTGCCGCAGGGTCACTCCAGGGGCTGTCGGACAAAGGGTTTGCGTCACTCCAGGGGCAAGCCAGGAGATGTCCGCGGCGCCGAGAGCGCGTGTGCGCGGTGCCTCGGGCCCGACCAGCGCTTCCGACCAGCTCCAGGTGTCGGTTGGATGATGCGCAGCGCTTTTTTCCTGGCGCGACGGCGAAATTCGTAGCCTACACTGGCCTGAAAAACGGCCATAATTGGCGCCCCAAAGCGCCCTGCCGTTCGACGTGCTCCAAGCCGCGCGGCGACTACTGGGACCCGCGCGCGGCGCCCTCTGGGTGGTATATGGCGTACGCCGTGCGGTGATCGCTGCAGCTGCCTGCGACGACCGACGCGCGCTGACTCAAAACGGGTGCGCGACGCTGCGCCGAGCGGCTGAAAAGTGAGCGCATCCGAGGTGCTGCTGGTCTCGGCGTGCAAATCAGAGGGTCGCCCATAGATGCAGCCAGCGCTCGGCGCCCAAACTCTGGGGCAGGTAGCCGCCGAGGGTCGGCGCGGCGAGCCACATTTACAGGGCGTGAGCCTCTCCGAGCGGACGAGAGGCGCGAGCTACCTTCGCTGGACCTGACGTTGTTGGCGCATCTGAGGCCGACGGTCGGACTTGGAACGTCATCGGACGGCGTCAGCTTGGTTTTCGGGTGCGACGACGACGACTTGGACCCAATTCGGGGCTCAAAACGCCTCAAAACGAGACGTTCGGGCATTGATAGAAACGTTTCGCGTCGAATGATCACCGCATCTTCGTTCTGGAGGCAGTTCAGTCGACGCGGAGCACCTCTACAGCGTAGTGGTGCTGCACGACGGCCACGCGGTACCCGAGCGCGCGTCAGGCCTGAATCGACCGGTGGCCGCTCCGCGGCCTGGGCCATGGGCATCTGAGCCTCGCCTGCCGATCACGCGTTCTGTCTATCGTCGGGCGGACCCAACGCCGCCTCGCGGCGGTTAGTTTCTCGGCACGACGATTTTTTGCCATTTAAAACGAGATTTTAGCCCCTGTTTAACCCCTTTTTGGGATGTTTTCGGTGGTAGCCACGATGCGTAGGCTGCCGCAGACACCCCTCTGATCCTTTTGTGATCCCTGCGCCCCCCTCGCGCCGCTCCGCGGCGCCCCTGACGGCGCTTCGCGCCGTCTGAATAAGTTTTAAAAGTGCCCTGCAACACCGAAAATTTGCCGCCTCCACCTGGCCTGCAGGGTTTTCACGACGCACTCTCGAGATCTCAAGCGGAGCCGCAGGGCTGCAGCGATCGCGCCGACGCCTCGCATCGGGCTTTCGGCGGATCTGGGAGGCGGGGCTCCAGGGTGCCAGGGACGGGGCGACGGGGACACGGCCGCGGAACGACTCCGGGCGGTCCGACGCGAGCGTCGCTAGAGGCTTCGCTACGCCGCGCGCCCTACCTCGACGCGTCGTCCATGCTGTCGTCGATGTCGCCGTCGTCGGTGACGATCATCATGTCGTCCGTGCAGCCCGGCCAGTAGGAGAGGGAGTTGTAGACGTAGGTGAGGAGCGGGCTGCCCGGCCCCGTCTTGTCGTAGAACTCGAGGTTCGTGTAGAGGCGGTCCTGGACGGGCGTGAGCTTGTTGAAGGGCAGGAGGTCGTCGCTCCGGTGGCCCGGGCACGTCTCGCGCGTGCAGTGGGGCATGCCCATGGTGCCCGTCGCGTTGTCCCAGTTGCAGACGACGCCCGTGTCCGACGCGACGTCGGAGACGTGCTCGTAGCCCCAGGTCTCGTTCAGGTCGATGACGCCCGTCGCCGCGACGAGGCGGATGTACTGGAGGAAGCGCTCCGCGTTGCCGTGGAGGGGCCAGAAGATGGGGTCCTGCGGCGCGGCCGACGTGAACATCTCGCCGGGGAGGCCCACGTGGCAGAGCTCGGAGAGGAGCTGGTCGTCGGAGATGCCGTAGGAGTTGAAGGTCGACGCGTCGCCGCCAAAGAGCCCGAGCACGCCCGTCCGGTTCAGCGCCTCCGTCGACGACATGCCCGCGAGCACGTCGCTCGGGCACTCGCAGAAGCAGTCGGCCACGGGCGCGTCCATGGAGCACGTCTCCGGGCAGCGGACGTAGCCCTGGCGCCACATGTACTTGGACGCCAGCAGGAACCAGTCCTCGTTCTCCGCGAGCGGCGCGACCCACTCCTTCTCGTTCATGCCCCAGAGGCCGCCGACCATGATGTGCACGGGCCCGTGGAGCTCGCCGTTGAGCGCGCTGAAGAGCGTGCCGATCCACTGGCTCGTCGTGAGGTAGGCCTGGAACTGGGAGCACTTGGGGAACGTCATGTAGCCGTCGTACTCGTCGCTGAGCACGTAGTCGTAGCGGAGGAGGTAGGGCACCTTGTTCACGTTCCACGGCGACCGCAGCAGGCCGTAGGGGTTCGTCTGGTTGCTGTAGCCCGCGTTGCGCGCGTCGAGCACGGGCGTGAAGGCGAACCTCCCCTTGTCGACGATGGACTCGTTGTTCGTCTTCGTCGTCGCGGGCGAGAACCACGTCGGGTCGAAGACGGGGCTCGCGCGCCAGTTGTCGTCGAGCTTCCGCGCGTCGATGGTGTAGTCCCAGTAGTGGGCCGCCGTCTCCGCGTCGACGGCGCGGAGCGAGTTCTCGAGCTGCCAGGTGATGCCCACGTGGTGGTTCATGATGCCCGCGTCGTCGTGCCAGTGGTCGCACGCCTTGTCGGCGGCGCCGTACAAATGCTCGCGGACGAGCCAGGCGGCGGAGACGAAGTCGCCGCCGTATTTGGCCCGGCCCTCGTCGTCGCTCAGCGCGTAGACCGTGAAGAGCGCGCCGAAGTACTTGGCGCGCTCGCCGTCGCTCAGCTCCCGGAGCTCGCGGCGGACGACGCGCGACACGACGTCGAAGGTCGCGTTCTCGCCGCCCGCGAGGACGGCCGTGATCTCGTGCGTGCCCACGTAGTCGAAGGCGTGCTCGAACCAGGGCGCCGCGGCGCCGCCGTCCGCGGCGTTGCCGTTGACGACCCACCGGCAGGGCTCGCCGGAGCTGAGGGAGATGTTCGTGACCTGGCTCACGTCGACGAGGTTCGTGAAGGGGTAGAGCGCGTCGCCGATGGGCCGCCCGAGCCGCTTCTCGTAGGGGTTCTCCAGCTTGAGCTTCAGGTCCGCCGACGGGCGCAGGGCGCCGGCGGACCGGAGCGACGGCGCCTCCGGACCGGGCCGCGACCGGAGGCCGAGCGCGGCGGCGAGCGCGGCGGCGGCGGCGAGGCCCCCGAGCCGCCGGCGCCGCGCGGAGCGCGGCGGCTCCTCCGCCGACGACGGCACGCGCTCGTAGGCCCCGGCCATCGTCGGCAGGCCAGCCCGGACACGACCCCCAATCGCTTCACCGTCGGCCCGGCATATCCTCCCGCCGACGCTGCCCCGGCGTGCGCGGCGGTTGGTCGCCTTCGTACGCCGCCGAGCCATGAGTGTCGCCTACCTCCGCGCCGCGGTGAACACCGTGGCCATCCGCGACGAGCCTGGGAGCGTCGACCGCATCGGCGACTTCGGCAAGGGCGACGCCGTCCGGCTCGTCGCGCCCGTCGGCGGCGCCCTCCCCGAGTGGGTCGAGGTCGACATGGTCGGCGCCGTGCGCGAGCCCGCCGAGGAGGGCCGCGAGCGGCCGGCGACGGGCTTCGTGCGCACGCGCAACCGGGTCTGCGCCCTCCTGGAGCCCTGGGCCGACGGCGCCGCGGCGGCCGCCGCGCACGCGGCCCAGGCGGCGGAGCGCGACGCGGGCACGTCGTGGTTCCGGTCCGCGACGCGCACGGAGGCGACGGCGGCGCAGCACGCGCGGCCCCTGCTCAAGGGCGGCCTCGAGGAGTACGAGCAGCGCCAGCGCGTCCACCTCAAGGCCCGGGAGCTCGTCGAGGCGCGCGCCGCCGCGACGTCCCTGCCCTACGACGTCGCCGCGCTCAAGGCGGACCTCGCGAACGCCTTCGGCCACGCGCCCTGGCTCGAGCCCTACGTCGCGGCGGAGCACATGGTGCACACGCTCATGATGGTCGCCCAGGTCGACATCGACAAGGACCGCGCGCGCGACGCGCGCGACGCGAAAGCGGACCGCGACGCGCTCGCGGCCGCGGCGCCGCCGCCGCCGTCCGGTGCCGCGGCCGCGGCGGGCGTGAAACCGCCCGCGTCGCCCGTCGAGCTCCGGGCGTCCGCCGCG
>NW_008705568.1:1940615-1953612 GCF_000186865.1 Aureococcus anophagefferens | reverse complement strand
CGCCGCCCGCGCGCGGCGCGCTCGCGGCGAGTTGCACGGCGCTCGCGCTCGCCGCGCGCCGCGTGCCCTGGAAGCGGCGACCGGCGCGGGACGACGAAAACCCTCCCCCCCTCAAATTCTCCTCGTTCGGCCGCGTTCCGCTCGTGTCGGCTCATGCGTGGACGAGCGATCGTCCCTCGACGCGGCCTCGACGCGCGGATGCTTGTTTCCGGCGCGCGCTTGCGAAACGCCGTTCGTCTAATCGACGGCGCGTCCAAAACAGGCGGCTCTCCGTGCAGCTCGCGGACGACCACGGCGTGCTCTGCTGCGACCTCGACGTCGACCGCGACTGGCGCGCCTACTTTCGCGAGCTCTGGACGACGCGGCGCTTCAAGTGGGGCGGGTCCCGCGGCGCCGGCGCGTTCTCCGTCGGCGCGATGGTCCGCTTCCGCCCGCGGGCGGCCGGCGGCGCCGCGGGCGAAACCGCCGCGGACGTCTTCCTGCCGCTGCACCAGCGGCTCCAGCTCCGGCGCCTGGGCCACGAGACGGGCCTCGCCGACGAGGTGTCGCGGCGCCTCGGGCCCGTCGGCGAGGACGTCGAGACCTACGAGGCGCGCGCGCGGCGCCGCGCGCGCGACGCCGCGAAAAACACGGAGCTGCTCCGCGCGGCCAAGGGCACGCCCCGCGGCGGCCCCAACGACGAGAACGCGGAGCCCAACACGCCGTCGCCGGTCCACGACGCGCCCGCGCCCGCGCCCGCCGCCGCGGCGCCCGAGGCCGCGGCGCCCGCCGCCGCGGCGCCCGAGGCCGCGGCGCCCGAGGCCGCGGCGCCGCCGCGCGACGCCTTCGCCGCGGCCGCGAACGTGTCGGCCCGGGTCGTCTCGACGGAGCCCACGCGCGTCCTCGTCGGCGTGCCCGGCAGCGGCCTCGTCTACTACGACTTCGAGCGCGTGCTCGACGCGGGCGCGACGCAGGCCGCGACGTACGGCGCCGCCGCGGCGCCGCTCGTCCGGAGCTTCTGCGACGGCCTGAACGGCTGCCTCCTCGCCTACGGCCAGACGGGCAGCGGCAAGACGCACACCATGTTCGGCCCGCCCGGCGCGCTCGACGCGGCCGCGGCGTCGCCGGCGAATCGCCTCGGCGCCGACGCGGGCGTCGTGCCGCGCGTGCTCGCGGACGTGCTCGGCGCGATCGCGGCGGCCAAGTCCCGCGGCGCGGCCGTCGACGCGCGCCTGAGCTTCTCCTACCTCGAGCTCTACCAGGAGCGGCTCACGGACCTGCTCGGCGGCGGCGACGTGAAGCTCTACCGCGTCGGCCGGGGCGTCGCCGCGGACGAGTACCGCGAGCGGACGGAGGACTGCGACGACGTCGTCCTCAACGGCGCGACGCACTTCGACGCCACGGCCGAGGGCGACGCGGCCGCCTGGCGCGCGCTCGCGGCCGCCGAGGCGCGCAAGGTCCAGGCGGCGACCAGGGCAGGAAAAGAGTGCGAAATTCCCAACTTCAAAGGCTCCTCTCTCGGCCGTTTTCCACTCGTTTCGGCTGATTTTTGGACGAGCGATCATCTCTCGGAACGGTCTCGAAGCGTGGATGCTTTTTCCGGAACGCGCGCGCGCGGAACACTCACGTTGAAGCGAACTTGAATCACTCTTTTCCGGTCCAGGCGGCGACGGCGATGAACGCGCGGTCGTCGCGCGCGCACACGATCTTCGGGCTCACGCTCGCGCAGTCGTGCCGGGGCAAGGTGCTCACGTCCAAGCTCTTCCTCGTGGACCTCGGCGGGTCCGAGCAGGTGAAGAAGTCGAAAGCCGAGGGCGACCGGTTCCGCGAGGCCGTGACGATCAACAAGTCGCTCGTCGCGCTCGGCCGCGTCGTCGACGCGCTCGTGAACAAGAACAAGCACCACGTGCCCTACTACGAGTCCAAGCTCACGACGCTCCTCCAGCCCGCCTTCGGCGGCAACTCGAAGACCGTCGTCCTCGTCTCGGCGTCGCCCGACGACGGCGACGGCGACGAGTCGCTCAACAGCGTGCGCTTCGGCACGCGCTGCGCGCGCGTGCTCAACAGCGCGTCCGCGAAGACGGCGGACATGGCCGACGTCCTCGCGTCGCTCGACGCGCAGATCGCGGGCGCGCGCGCGACGCTCGCGCGGCTCGAGGCCGGCGGCGCGAAGGCGCGCGCGCTCGGCGAGGCCGGCGACGCGCGGCTCCGGGGCATGGGCGCGGGCCACGCGGCGGCCTCGCGGCTCCAGGCCATGAGCCACCAGGACGACACGGGCGGCGACGTCTCCAAGGAGGCGGGGCTGTCCACGCGCCAGGCGCACGCGCACCGCGGCGCCTACTCCCACGTCGACGACGACGCGGGGCTCTACGTCGCCGAGTCCGACAAGCTCGCCGCGCTCCTCCAGCGCAAGGCCGCGATCGTCGGCGCGCCCGCCAAGTAGGCCGCCGCGCGCGCGAGCCTCGGAACCCCAGGCCGGGCGTAACCAGCCACCCCCGCTCCGGGCCGCTCGCGCGGTGGTCGGAGTCGTCGTGGCGAGTCCCCGCACCTCGTCGTTTCCAAGACCTGGTGCCAGGGCGGGCGGCCGCGCGCGCGCGCGGCCGGCGACGCCGATGCTGAAGTGGTGATGCCGCATCGGTGAACATTTACGTGAACACTTTTAGCGCCGGCTCTCGATGCTGCCCGCGTGAGCGTGCCTCGGCGACCCGTGCCCGCCGTGCGCGCCTCGCCGCCGTCGGCACCCGAGCCCGCCGCGCGCGCCTCGCCCGCGCTTCGGCGCTGCGGCCAAAAAAAAAAAAAGGCCCATGGAGGCCTCCGCGAGCGCCCCGGCCCTGGGTGCGCCCGCCGCCGAGGAGGCGGAGACCGCCTCCGCGCGGTCGCGGCGCGTGCGCCAGTACTGGCGCGATGCCTTCGACATCGCCCACGCCGTCAAGCGGAGCCGCACGCTCCAGCGCGTGCTCGGCTTCCGGGGCCGCGAGTCGTTCGGCGCGACGTCGCACGCGTACCTCGTCCACGGCGGGGGCTACGAGCCGCCGAAGAAGGGCGAGGTCGCCGCGCTCCAGCCCCGGGGGCTCCTGCTGAAGGCCGGCACGTCGCGGTCGCTCACGGAGGCCGAGGAGCAGCTGCCCCGCTGCAGCGCCGAGGAGGCGGCGCGCGTGCTCAACGAGAACGAGGCGCAGGACGACGACGAGCCGACGCTCATGTCCGCGTCGAACTGCCGCGAGTCGTCGCACTGGGCCCTCGTGCGGACGACGGCGTTCATGACGCACTTCCTGGGCTACGCGCGGCAGCGGCAGCAGGCCAAGGCGCTGCTGAAGCTGAACCGCGAGGACTCGTGGCGCTTCAACCGCCTCGAGGGCGAGGGCGACATCGCGCTCTACAGCTCGCACAACATCATGCTCCGGCGCCGCGTCAAGTACGACGAGCGCGTCGTCGCGCTGCTCAAGGAGCTCTGGGACTGCACGGCCGAGGACCTCGAGGGCGACCTCGAGTGCCAGGGCATCGGCAAGGAGGCGTTCCTCGCGTTCGCGACGAAGTGCAGCCTGTTCCTCGTGCCGCCGCCGCTGCACCCGGACAAGCTCCGCGCGTTCTGCGAGGAGGACTGGGCCAAGGACTGCGACGAGGACGGCGAGCGCATGTCGCCGGACCGCTTCTGCGACTCGCTCTTCCAGGTCATCGACGTCTGGACGGACTCCGTCGACGCCGACGAGTACGTCGGCCTGCTGACGAAGCTCCGCGACGGCATCACCTACGAGGTCGAGGAGGAGAAGCGGAAGCGGCGCCGGTTCCTCGAGGACGCCAAGATCGAGCACCCCGAGGACCTCGACGACGACCTGGACGTCGGCATGGAGGACGACGAGGTCATCGTCGTCGACGCGACGGGGCTGCGCAAGCGCGCGCGCATCTCGCTCCTCGAGTCGCAGGTGCACCGCCACCTCAGCGTCATGCCGCTCAAGGTCCGCGAGGTCAACAAGGAGATCTCGCGCATCTACGACGCCTACATCCGCGCGAACCTCCGCGCGAACGAGCGCGAGGGCCACGTCGACAAGGGCGACCGGTCCCGGGAGATGCTCCTGGAGCAGGTGCGGCTCGCGCTCGCGCACAAGCGCCTCGACAAGTTCGTGGTCATGTGGTACCAGCAGAAGGTCGGGCTGCGCAAGATCCTGCGCCGGAGCCTGCGCAACTTCGCGACGAGCGTCAAGGCGCTCCAGGGCTCGCACCCGCGCATCAAGACCTTCGCGTACCTCGTCGGCCTCGCGGACAACTACGCGGACGCGCGCCGCGCGAAGCACGCCGTGGACCACTTCGGCGACTACTACCGGCCCGTCCTGCGGCGCCTCATCTACGCCAACGACCGGACGGTGCTCGACGTCTTCGGCGAGGGGTCGAAGCCCGTCTGGGTGTCGCAGCGCGACTTCGTCGGCTGCGCGACGGCGAACCTGCGCCACGTGCCGCGCGGCGACCCGCGCTACTTCAACTTCCTCTGCGAGCTCGGCAAGCTCGCGAAGAAGCCCCTGGGCAAGGACGTGCTCGAGTCCTGCGGCATCGACGGCACGGCGAAGCACGCGCAGGCCTCGTCCGTCGTGCCCCTCGACGACGCCGTGCGCCTCCTCGCGCCGCTCTGGCAGGCCGAGGACGACTGGCGCGACTTCCAGCCCCGCATCCGCGCCATCGTCAAGCTCCAGAAGTTCTACCAGAAGATGAAGCTCGGCTCGAAGACGCTCCAGGGCCGGCTCGAGTCCGCCAAGGAGCTCGACGGCAAGCTCAACGGCTGAGCCCCGCGGCCGCCCGCGTCGCCCCAATTCGCAGCCCGGCGCGCGCCGCCCCGAGAGGATACCTAGAGGCGCCAGTAGAGGCGCCTACGACCGCACCTTGAAATCTCTTGAACTGCACCATGAAGCAGGCCTTGAAGCGCGTCATGGACTCGTCATGCACGAGTCATGGTAGCAGGCTATCTTGCCAGGCTGCCCTCTGGCATGACGATGGTCGCCACGGGGTTCGCGTAGAGCAGCGCGGCGGCGCTCCCGCTGCACAGGGTCTTGTTTGTTGATTACGGCCAAAAAGAGCGGCGCGCCTAGAGGTGCTGGAGATGGCCGCCATCGGCGGCGCGGTCTTCGGCGTCGGCGGCGACGCGGCCATCGTCGGCCAGCTCGAGCCGCTGGGCGTCTTCCTCGCGAGCGTGGTCGCGGACCGCCTGGCGCCGGCGCGCGCGAGCGCCGGCGGCGCGGACGCGGCCGCTTCGGCCGCGGCGGTCTGGGACGTCTTCCGCGTCGCCGTCGCCGCGTGCTTCGCGCTGAGCTTCGCGTCGCTGCGGGGGCAGATCGTGGCCCTCGCGGGCGCGCGGGGCCTCTACCCCTGCGCGGACATGCTGCGCGCGGCGGCGCGGGACCTGCCGCGCGGCGAGCGGTGGCTGCGCATCCCCGTGCTCTGGCTCTGGCGCTCCTGCGCCGACGGCGACCTCGTGCGGCTCTGAGACGTCGGGGTGGCGGCCGCGGCCGCGGCCGCGTTGTCGCCGCGGGGCTTCTGGCCCTGCTGGGCCGCGTGGACCGCCGTCGGCGCCGCGGCGCCCGCCGCGGTGGGGTTCCCCTGGGACGTGCTCCTCGCCGAGGTCGGCTTCGCCTGCGCGGCGCTCGCGCCGCGGCGCGGCGCGGCGCCGTCGCGCGCGTGCGTGCTCACGTTCCGGGGCATCCTCTGCCGCGTCGTCCTCGGCATGGGCAAGCTCAAGTTCGCGCGCGGCTGGCGGACCGAGGGCCTCTATTTGAAGCACTTCCTCGCCTGGCAGCCCCTCCCCACGCCCCTCGCGCGGTTCGCGGCGCGGCGCGCGCCCGACGCCGCCTTCCGCGCGGGCCTCTACGCCATGTACGCGCTCGAGGTCGCGGCGCCGGCGCTCTTCTTCTCGCGGAGCGCGTTCCGGCGCCGGGCCGCGGCGGCGGCGACGATCGCGCTCCAGGCCGCCATCCACGCCGCGGGCAACTACGGCGTCTTCAACGCGCTCACGGCGGCGCTCTGCGTCCCGCTCCTCGCGCCCGACGCGCGCGTCGACGCCGGCGCCGGCGCCGCGGCGGCCGCGGCGGCGCTCCAGGCGCTCGGCGTCCTCGCCTTCGCGACCAACTCCTACTCGACGAACGCCTGGGCGCGCGCGGCCGCGCCCGCCGCCGCGCGCCGGGGACGCGCGCGCCCCCCAGGTTCGAGCTCCGGCCGGCCGTCCCGCCGGCGCTCCGCCCCTTCGCCGAGGCCGCGCTCGCCGCCGCGCGCGCCCTGGCGCCCTACCGCGTCGCGAACGGCTACGGCGTCTTCACGGGCGCGGCGCCCGCGGGCTGCGAGGCCGGCGCCCGCCGGGTCCTGCGGATCTTCGCGGCGCCGGACGCGGCGGCGCCGCCGCGCGCGGCCGTCGTCCAGCGCTACAACACGGCGTCGGGGGGCGGCCGGCTCCAGCGCTTCGCGCCCCACATGCCGCGGCTCGACCACCTCCTCTACTACGCGGGCATGGACATCGACCTCGCGGCGACGAACCGGTGCAACCCCTATTTCGCCGCCGCGCCGCTCCTGCCGCGCCTCGCGCACCGCCTCGTCCAGGGCGAGCCGGCCGTCGCGGCGCTCTTCGCGGACGTGCCCCGCCCCGTGCGGCGCCTCGCCGTCGTCCGGTCCTGGGCGCGCTTCGGCGCCGCGCGGGTCTGGGACGACGCGCCGAACCCGCCGGGCATGGCGACGCTCGTCGACGACTTCGTCGCCGACGCGGCCGCGGCCGCGCGGCCCGCGCCCACAGCCGCGCCGCCCCTCGCGGACCTCGGCGGGACGGGCTACTGGGGCCGCCGGTCCGCGGCCGCCGCGCGGGCCGCGAGGCGCCGGCCCGCGGCGCCCGACGCGCCTCGCGGCGAGCGCGCGGTCTTCGCCCACGCCGCCCGGGCGGTCGACTAGGCCGGAACGCCGGTGGGGAGTGCGGCGGACTCGGCTTACGTCGCGCGCCTAGACGCTGAGGAGATCGTTGCAAAAGTCGTCGAACTCCTCCTTCTGGATGACGCGGTCGCCGTTGACGTCGACGTGGTCGATGAGGTCGAGGATCTCGTGGTCCGTGATGCCGAGGTCCGACGACGTGTAGCGGATCATCATGAAGAACCTGCGCCGAGATCAACCGGTGAGCCGGGGGGTCCCGAGTCGAAGCGGATGCGGCCGATCGTCGGACGCGTGCGGCGCGCGTGTCCGCGGAGATCTCCGAGCCGACGCCGACGGGGTCCTCGCGGAGCCGCTCGCGGATCGCGCAGATCTTGCCCATATCCATGATCGGCTGCTTGCCCCGCGCGTTCTCCTTGGCTTCGACGAACGCCTCGTACTCGACGTACTGGATCATGCCTGCGCCGGGCGGCGGTGCGCGGCGCGCGCGGCGCGCTCCCCGCGGACCGCAAAGTCGACGCCGCCCCCCGGGGCGGCCCGCGCCGCGCGCGCGCGCCGCGCTCGCTCCGACGCCGCGCGGCGCCGTCGCCGTTCGCGTCGACCTTGCCCACGAGCTTGCGCAGGCCGTCGTCGTGGATGCCCAGGTCGGACGAGACGCGCTTGATCATGTAGAAGAAGGTGTCGGCGGAGACCACCGTGCCGACGCCGCAGGCGTCGCGGGCGAGGCGGTCGCGGATGAGCTGCATCTGCGCTAGGCTCATGTAGTCGTGCATGCCCTCGTAGCGCGAGATCTTCGACTTGAAGCGGCGCGGGAGCGACGCCCGGGGGGCGACGCGGAGCAGCGGGCGGAGCATGATACGGTCGAGCGGGGCGGGGTGAGATGCCACTCGGATCCTCCTCAAGCTGAGAGCGTGTTCTTCGGGGTGCACATTGAGTGCAAGGTCGGCCTCAACCAAACTCGATCGTGCGTGGCTCGAGCGTCGTCTTCGCCGCTCGCGCCCCCGGGTCGCCCGCCGCCGCCGCGTCGAGCCCGCGCGACACTCGCGCCGCCCGCCGGCGGGGACCGCGCGCGCCGCGGCCGGAGGGCGACGCGCGCGCGGATCCGAGTACTATACAGTCTGTTACGCGACCCACGCGGCCGCCTAGACCTCGTCCTCGTGGAGGAGCATGTTGGGGATGCCGTTGTTGATGGGGAAGCGCCGGCCGCTCTTGGGGCAGACGAGCGCGCCCTTGACGACGTGGACCTGCGGCGCGGGCCGTCGCGCGCGCGCCGGCGCGGCCGCGCGCGGCCCGGCGCGGGCCGACGCGCGTCGCAGAGCGCGGTGTGCACCCGCCGCAGGGCGTCCTCGTCCGTCGCGTCGAGGGCCTCGGGCAGGTCGCAGCCCGCGGCCGCGGCGGCTATTCTCAGCGCGTCGTACCTCACCTTTGGGAGCATGCGGTGCACGAAGGCCTGCGGGGGCGGCCCTCGGCCGGCCGGCGGCGCGCCGGGCGCGGCGCGCGCGCGGCGTTGAACTCCGTCTCCTCCGTGCGCATCTCCTCGATCTCGAGCTGGAGCGGGTACCTGGGGGGGGGGGGGTCGCGTGGCGCCGGCGGCGCGGCGGCGCGACCGCACCCGTCGCACTCCTCGACGCCCTTGACGTTCGACACCAGCATGTTGTGCCTACGCGCGGCGCGTTGGAAAGCGGCGGCGGCGCGGCGGACGCCGGGCGCTCTGCGTAAGGAGTCGCATCGCCTCTCCTAGTTCAGGAGGTCGATGGTGCCGTGCAAGTTGCAGGTGCGAACTTTCCTCGAGGCCGTCCTATGGAGACGACGTCCGGCATGGTGCCGAGCCCCGATGGCGCGCGCGGCCGTTACGTGCGGCGGACGCCCTTCTTCTCCTCGTAGGGGACGTTGGGGAAGACGCGGTAGGCGCCGTCGGCGAGGGGGATGCCCGGGAGCGTCTTCGGCGACCCCTTGGGGAGGAAGACGATCTGGCGGTCGTCGCGGCCCGCGGCGGCCTGGTCCAGGAGCTTCGCGACGACGACGCCGCGGCGCTCCATCATGGGCGCGATGCCCTGCTCCGCGCCGCGCTCGTTGGCGACGATGGCGACGACGAAGCTGTCGAGCAGCCGCTCGAAGAGGTCCGCGGTCGCGTCGTCCGTGCAGTAGCACATGATGTTCGACAGCATGCACACGACGCCCGTGTCGAAGCCGCCGGAGATCTTCGTGAGGTCCGCGTCGTGCATGTCCCACTGGTGGAAGCCGTAGCCCAGCAGGTCCACGTATTCGACCCAGGACGGCTGGAGGTCCAGCGAGACGTACTTGCCGTTCTTCGCCGGCGGCGCGTCCTCCGCCGCGGCGTCGAAGCGCCACGCCGCGGGGTCCGCGGCGTCGCGGCCCCGCCAGTAGCGGTCGAAGTAGTCGTAGGCCAGCAGCTCGTAGCCCGGGCCGCCGCCGAGGCTCACGACGCGCGTCGCCTCGCGGAGGCAGCCGCCCTCGTCGAAGAGGCCGCCGGCCGCGCAGCGCTCGAGCACCGCCCACGTCTCCGTGAAGCGCTGGTACGACTTGAGCCGCAGGTACATCCACTGGAAGCCGGGCAGGCCGTACTCGCGGTCGGACCACGTGCCGATCTCCGAGCCGCGGCGCCGCAGGTTCGGCTTCTCCTCGTAGAGCGCGTAGCCCTCGGCGCGCTGCTGCGCGGCCTCGTCGGCGTCGGCCGCGAAGAGCGCCGCGTTCCGGCCCAGCAGGCGCCGGTTCACGGCGACGAGGCCCCGGAGCAGGCTCAGGCCACTCTGCTCGCAGTAGAACTTGTAGCGGCGGAAGCGGTCGCAGAAGTAGACGCAGGCGCCCGCGTCCGTCTCGTAGACCATGCCCTCGTCCGTGTCGACGCGCGCGGCGTTCGGCAGGTCCTCGTCGAACTCCATGCCGCGGCCGTGGTCGTTCGTGCCGAAGGCGCGCGGCGCGGACTGCCGCGTGCGCCGCTTCGTCGGGTCGTCGGGCGCGCGCCGCTGGCCGAGCTCCTCGCGGCGGTACCGCGAGAACTCGATGAGCTTCGCGTACTGGGCCTTGTCGTCGCCGCCCGCGGGCGGGCCGGCGTCGCCCTTCTTCTCGCGGTGCTCGCGCGCGGCGGCGTCGTAGGCGCTCACGTAGCGCTCGGGCGTCGCGCGCGCGTCGAAGCCGCTCGTCCGCGTCCGCGCGTCGAAGCCGCTCGTCTGGCGCGCGTCGAAACCGCTCGTCTGGCGCGCGTCGAAGCCGCTCGTCTGGCGCGCGTCGAAGCCGCTCGTCTGGCGCGCGTCGAAGCCGCTCGTCTGGCGCGCGTCGAAGCCGCTCGTCTGCGGCGCGCGGCGGGCGTCGAAGCCGCTCGTCTGCGTCGCCGGGCGGCGCGCGTCCTGGGATGAGGCCGCGAGCGCGGCGGGCCGCGGGGCCGGCGCCGGCGCGTTGCCCCAGCGGCCATTCTGCGCCGGCGGCGCCCGGCCACTCGCGTTCGTTGGGGCTGCGGACGGTGCCTTGTTGCGCCGGTGGGGGGGCACGTAAGCACTCATCGTCGCGAGCTACAGCCGCCGTCCAGGGCCGTGCGAGCTGCGGCAGCCAGGCGCCGTGAGGAGCGTCGTGAGGAGAGAGAGTCGCCGGGGGTGATCGAACGTTCCGCGCGCGCGCCGGCACGCCATCGTCGCCGCGCAGCCCCCGATGCCGATATTCGAAGTGCTACGGGCGACGCCGCGGGCGTCTTCTGGATCTTGTTGGCCTGGCGGCGCTCCTTCTCCGCGTTCAACGTTCCGCAGAAACAGGACTCCGAGGCTCGGAGGCTTGAAATATTGAACAAGGTTCGCCCCTTCGCTGTCCTGCCAGTTTCTGATGTGGGTGATGTCGGCGGCAGCAACTTCCACAGGGTTGGTTTTGTCTAACACTGCGAACGTGTCGTCTTCAACCTCTTTCATCTTGATGGCGTAAATCCGTGTCGTAGTCTTACACGCTATCACATCTTACACGCTATCACACCTTACACGTTATCACGTCTTACACGCTACCACGTCTTACAATATAATGTCTCACGAGCAAGAATTTGGAACAGACGAAGAAGGTCTTAAAGCTACAAGTCACGGTGGCAGAGGCCAAGGCAACTCCACAGGCAAAGGCAAAGGTCGAGGATATGGTGGCTTCAAAGGCAAAGGCAAAGGTCGCAGCAGCTTCAAAGATCGAGGACGTGGACGACCTGGTTTCGGAAGAGCTCTGCCATTCAGTACCACCGTTAACAACGCCTTTAACAACGAAACAAGGGGGGCCCTTCAAGTAGCAGTGACGGCCCCAAAATAAACAATTTACACGCACATTGCGTCGTCATCTTGTTCCGACGCTGCGGTGAACGCTCTGAACGCACACCCGCACGTCGCGCGCGCGCCTCCGTGCAACCCTCGCACCCGCACGCGTCCATTGCGCCCGCGACGACCATGCGCGCCGCGACGCGGTTCCGCGCCTGCGCCCTGGCGATTCTGACGTTGGCCTCCGCCGGCGCCCTCCAGTTCTCGGCCCTGCTCAAGCGGTCCTTCGCGGCGCCGCGGCCGCTCGAGTCGTCGCCGCGGCCGCGCGACGACGGCGCGCTCCTCACCTCCGCGCGCGCGCGGCGCGACGCGCAGACCGTCTTCCACCGCGTCGCGCGAGACGCGGCGCGGTCGCTGAGCACGAACCTCGACGACGACGCGCGGCTCGCGGTGCGGCTCCGCGACGCGCCCGCGGCCCTGCAGAACAACGTGCTCCTCCTGCCGCGCACGCTGCGCGCGCTCGCGGCCCGCGTCCACGAGCGCCGCGCGGCCGCGGGCGAGCGCGCCGCGGCCGCGCGGCCCGCGGCGCCGAGCATCTGCCTCGAGGGCCACTCGGTCCTCGCGCTCTACCAATGAGCCGGTTTTCCTCCAGCCCCCCCCGTGCACATAGCCCCCGTAACGTCTGTATGGCCCCGCGCCGCGCCCAAAGGCCGCCCCCGTCAGTCGTCGTCGTCGTCGTCGTCGTCGTCGTCGTCGTCGTCGTCGTCGTCCGCGCGCGCGTAGGTCTTGGGCTTCGGCGGCCGCGACATGCGGATGCCCGCGCCCGGGCCCTTGTCCTTGCTGATCATCGACCCGAAGCCTCGGAGCGCGCCCGCGCCGCCGTCGCCGCCGCCGGCGTCGAGGCCGAAGCCGCCGAGGAGGTCGCCGGCCGCCGCGAAGGGGTCCGCCGCCGCGTCGCCGCCGCCGAGGAGGTCGCCGCCGCCGAGGAGGTCGCCGCCGCCGAGGAGGTCGCCGCCGCCGAGGAGGTCGCCGCCGCCGAGGAGGTCGCCGCCGCCGAGGAGGTCGCCGCCGGGGAGGCCGGCGGCCGCGAGCGGATCCTCGGGCTCCGCGCCGGCGGCCGGCCGGTGGTCCTCGACGGGCGGCCAGGCGCCGCTCGCGAGGTCCGCCACGAAGGCCGCGGCCTTGGCGAGGCCGCCGAAGGGGAAGACGTGGAGGGCGACCTCGTCCGCGCGGCAGTCCGCCTGCGTGGGGACGACCGCTCGTTTGGGGGGTCCCGACCGGACTTCGAACCTCCCGAGCTCGGTCGCATCGACGTCGCTTCGGCTCATTTTTGGGCGCATCGATGGCTCTCGCTCGAAGCGCGGCGGACGGGCTCGGTCCGAGCCGTTCGCGCGCGCGCGGCGTCCGGGTCGAAGGCGCGGTTCCCGCGCGGCGGCCGCGCGCGCTCGCAGAACGCGGCGACGGCCAGCGCGACGTCCAGGGGCCGCGCGTCGGGCCCGTCGTCGCGCCGCGCGCCGGCCGTCGCCTCGAGGGCCGCCGACGGGCCCGCGGCCGCGCCGGCGTGCGCCGCCGCCGACGCGCGGCGGACCCGCGCCGCGGCCGCGCCGTCGACGACGGCGTCCGCGAGGAGCTCCGCGAGCTCGTCGCGCTGGAGCACGCCGTCGCCGCCCGCGTGGGCCTTGAAGAGCGCGTCGAGGTGCGCCGCGTCGACGCCCAGGGCCGCGGACGCCGCCGCGAGCTCGCGCGCGTCGAGGACGCCGTCGCCGTTCGCGTCCAGGGTCTCGAAGAGGGGCCTGCGCGGAGGTCGCGCCTTCGACCCGGCGTCGACGGGCGCGCGCGCGACGGCCGCGACGCGCGCGGTCCTCGCGCGCTCGACGCGAGCCGTCGCC
>NW_008705568.1:1937598-1939361 GCF_000186865.1 Aureococcus anophagefferens | reverse complement strand
CGCCCGCTGCGGGCGCCGTCCATTGCAGCACCGTGGAACCAGGGCGGTCGACGAGTCACTGGCACGAATATCCACAGCGTTGGTCGTGAGACGGGCCGATCCGTGCCGTCGCCGCTCTCTTGGTGTTCCAAAAACTGACCGACGGGATGGCGACGAATGTCGCCCTCTGGCGCGAGGTCGAAGCCGGAACGCGGCATACCGTGACGACGGCGAAGGAGCGGTACCCACAGGCTCAGCTGCACTCTCGCTCGTTCAAGGGCCTGCCGAGCGAGATCGCGCGGAAGCCGAAGATCGGCAATTCCAAGCCGTGCGACGTCAAGACAAACCTCGCGGCCGATGTCGAAGCGCTCGTCGCCCGCCTCGCCGCGCCGGCGGAGCCCGAAGCGGTCGACCCGTGTTGGCGCGAGGTCGAGACGGGAACGCGGTACACGCAGACGACGGCGATGGAGCGGTACCCGCAGCTGTACACGACGTCGTTCAAGGACCTCCCCTTCGAGATCGCGCGGCGGCCGAAGCCCTGCAAGGGCCCCCGCGACGTCAAGACCTACCTCGCCGCCGACGTCGACGCGCTCGTCGCTCGGCTCGCCGCGCCGGAGGCCGAACCGGTCGACCCGCGCTGGTGCGAGGTCGAAGCGGGGACGCGGTACACGCAGACGACGGTGATGGAGCGCTATCCGCAGCTGACCAAGCATTCTTGCAATGACCTGCCGAGCGAGTTCGCCAGGAAGCCGAAGAGCAACACCCAACGCGCCCTCGATGTCAGGACCTACCTCGCCTCAGACGTCGACGCGCTCGCCGCGCGCCTCGCCGCGCCAGACCCGGAACCGGTCGACCCGGGCTGGCGCAAGGTCGAATCGGGCGCGCGGTACGATGTGAGGACGGCCAAGAAGCGCTACCCGCAGCTCTACTGGCAACTCTTCGTGGACCTCCCCTTCGAGATCGCGCGGCGGCCGAGGATCGGCAAAGCTCGATACGCCATCGACGTCAAGACCTACGCCGCCGCCGACATCGAGGCGCTCGCGGCGGCGCGAGCCACGAAGCGCGCGCGCATCCAGGAGCCCGAGCCGCCCCAGGAGCCCGAGGAGGAGCCCGAGGAGTGCCCCGTCTGCTTCGACCCGATGACGGGCGCCACCGCGACGCTCGTCTGCGGCCACCTCTTCTGCACGGCTTGCATCACGGAATTTGGCGAGCAGCCAGACGACGTGCCCGACGTGCCGCGAGACGCTCGAGGTCGCCCCGTAAGCGAGGACTGTAGCGGGTCGGAGTCCGCGCATGTGACTCACTGGAACATTTCACCAACTCTTGGCGATCTCAGGCGAAAACGTCTCCTCGGGTATCGATGCGACGCCTCCTCGTCCTGTGCCTCGTCGGGGCCGTTTCCGCGCGCGGTCGCCCGTCGCTCGCCGGCTACCTCGACGCCTGCGAGGGCCCCGGCGACGCCGTCCACCTGCGCCGGTGGTACGGGCGGACGGGCAACAATTTGAACCAGCTGGCCAACGCCTTCGGCGTCGCCCTCGCGTCGGGCCGGCCCTACGTGTCGCTGCCGGCGGCGCCCCCCAAGGGCCTGGACCCGGCCGTCTGGCGCGCGCCGCCGCCGTCGCTCCCCGCCGGGCGCCGCGACGGCGCGTTCCGGTGCGAGGTCTTCGAGAGCGAGCCGACCTACGACTGCGCGCGGCTCTTCCGGAGCCGCTGCCGCCTCAGCGTCGCCGAGAAGCGCGTCGCGCTCCGGCGCGCCGTGGACGCGCTCCTGCGGCCCGAGGCGC
>NW_008705568.1:1933075-1934627 GCF_000186865.1 Aureococcus anophagefferens | reverse complement strand
GGCGCCCGGCGACCGCGCCGGCCGCGACGGCCTCGGGCAGCGGGCCGGGCCGCCCGAGGTCGCGCGCGGGGAACCCGCGGCCCCACGCGTCGGCCGCGTCGCCGTCGCCGAGGGGCGGCACGCCGACGAGCGCCGCGGCGGCGCCGGCGACGATCGGGCGCGCCGCGGGGATCTTCGACAGGTGGCGCGCGCAGCGCGCGAGGACCGGCAGCGCGGCCGTCGCGGCCGCGGCCGCGGCCGCGTCGCGCGGCGGGCCGACGCCGGCGACGCGCGGCACGAGCGCGGCGACCGCCGCCGTCAGCGCCGCGGCGACGGCGCGCGCGAGCCGCGCCGCGTCGCCGCGCGGCGGCTCGGACAGCGAGACCTCGACGACGAGGAGCGTCGCGTAGCCCGGGCCGTCGGCCTCGAGCGCCGCCGCGAGCGCGCGACCGCGCGCCGGCGCCGCGGCGCGCACCTCGGCCAGGAGCGCCGCCGTCGCCACGCGGTCCGGCCCGGGGACGCAGCCCGCGCGCTCGTCGAAGTAGGGGTTGAGGGGCGCCGGCGACCCGACGAGCGCCGCGAGGCGCTCCGCGTAGGCCGCGAGGCGCGTCGCGTCGGCGTCGGCGTCGCCGCCGGCGTCGGCGTCGCCGGCGGCGCCGGCGTCGGCGTCGGCGTCGCCGGCGGCGTCGGCTTTGGTGCCGCTGGCGGCGGCGTCGGCGACCTCGACGACGAGAGTGGCCATCCTCGACGCTCTTGCCACAAGCCTGCAAGGTTGCAGGGTGCTTGAATTCAGCGAGCAGAACACGCGATGATGGGCGCGTTCGCCCGCTTGGTCGTCGCCGCGCTGTGCGTTTACGGTTCGTCGAGCGAGGACGCGTCCGCGTTCGCGGGCGAGGGCGGCGACGACCGGGGCGGCCTGCGCGAGGTGGATTACGCGCTCATCGCCGCCGCCGCCGAGGGCGACGCGGCCATGGCGCGGCGCGTGCTCGAGGCCGGCGCCGACGCCCGGGCCGCGACGGAGGACGGCGAGACGGCGCTCCACACCTGCGGCATCAGCGGCTCCGCGGACGTCGCGCGGCTGCTACTGGCCGCGGGCGCGGACCCGGACGCGCGCGTGACCGCGCCGCGGGGCCTGAAGATGACGCCGCTGACCTGGTTCGCCTACGGCCTCCACGAGGCCGGCGCGCGCGCGCTCCTCGACGGCGGCGCGACGCTCAACCTCGTCGTCGACGACGAGCGGGGGGACCGGCTCACGGCGCTCGACATCGCGAGCCGGCTGACGGAGGGCCACGAGCTCGTCGCCCTCTTCCGCACGCGCGGCGGCAAGCGGTACGAGGAGCTCGACAACGTCGAGCGCGAGGCCTACACGGTCGGCGGCGACGTCGCGCCCTTCGAGTAGCGCCGCGCGCGCGCGCGGTTTTTTTCCGTCCTCGGCCGCCCTAGAAGGCCGCCCGAGGGGCCCGGGGCCGGGGCGAGGGTGGCGCGTCGTTACGGCGCGCGGACGGCGGACCGCCCGCCGGCGCTCGGCGCGCGCGCGCGCCGCGGCCCGGCGCGCGCGCTAGAAGTCGTCGTC
>NW_008705568.1:1930497-1931556 GCF_000186865.1 Aureococcus anophagefferens | reverse complement strand
ACTCCACGACGACCGCGTCGGCGACCCGGCCGCGCTGCGGCGCGCGCTCGCGGCCGCGCCGCCGGGCGCGGTCTTCGTGGAGTCGCGGTCCTTCCCCGCGGGCGGCGCGCCGCTCCGCGCGGGCCCCGTCGACGCGCGGCGCCGGCCGCCGTTGCCCCTCGACCTCGCGGACCTCGCGGCGCAGCTCCGGGGCGCCGCGGCCTGTGTGCAAATCAAATCTTCAACCCGACTTCAATGTGCGCATATGCGACAGTTTCGACGCAAGCTCTTCGGCTGTGCTTCGAGAACTCGACGAGAGCAATCGATTCGTCCAAAAATCAGCCGAATCGACTTCGATTTGATCGAGCTAGAGAATTCTCAAGTTTGGTCAGGACCACCCAAAACCAGTGGTTGAATTCCACACAGGCCGCGGCGCTGCGCCTCGTCGTCCTCCGCCGCGACTTCGCCGCCGCCGTCGCGAGCCACGCGAAGTGGGACGGCGACGCGCACGCGGCCCTCCTCGCGGCGCACGTCGAGGCCCTCGCGGGCCAGCTCGAGGCGGTCCGCGCGGCGGACCCGGGCGCCGTCGCCGTGCTGCCCGTGGACTGCCTCTACGCGCCGGCCGGCGGCGCGGCCGCGCGGCGCGCGGCGCTCGACGCGCTCGCCGCGTTCCTCGGCGCGACCAACTCGAGCTGCTGCGAGTGCCTCGCGTTCTGGCGCGACGCGGCGGACCGCCGCGGCGACGCGGCGAGCGCCGCGGCGCGGCGGGCCGCCGCGGCCGTCGCGCGGGCCCGGGGCGCGGCCTGGGGCCCCTTCGCGCCGGCGCGGAACGCGACCTGGACCTACCTCGTCGGCGGCGCGTGCCGGTGAGTCGTCCTAGGTCGCCGCGCGCCGCGCGAGCATGGCCTCGGCCGCGTCCCAGATCGCGGCGAAGGCCGGGGCCGCCGCGTCCATGACGGCGTAGTGGTCCGCGCCGGGGACCTCGACGTAGGCCGCGGCGCGGCCCGGGGGCGCCGCGGCGCGCGCCGCGGCGGCGAACGCGCGCGACAGGTCCGGCGGGACGTCGTCGTCCGCGTCGCC
>NW_008705568.1:1929269-1930447 GCF_000186865.1 Aureococcus anophagefferens | reverse complement strand
CGTCGAGGCCCGCGGCCCGCGCCGCGTCCAGCGCGGCCGCGACGTCGTCGACGGTGCCGGGCCAGCCGCCGCCGGCGCAGTCGCGGCGCCGGTACTCGACCTCGACGACGCCGTAGCCGCGCGCCGCGAGGTGCGGCGCCAGGGTCTCGTGGGCGGCGCAGGCCACCGTGTACTTGTTCTTCCAGAACCCGCCGTGGACGACGGCGACGACGACGCGCCGCGGCGCGCCGCGCGGCGCGTGGACGACGACGTACTGCGACGGGTGGGACCCGTAGGCGGCGACCGTCGGGGCGGCGTCGAGGCAGGCCGCCATATCGAATCGCTGTGGCATTTCAACACCTGGTCAACGTCGCTATGTTGCACTGGAAACCCTGAGCACGATGGTGGATGCCCTCGTCGCTCGACGCGCCGCCGCGCCTAGGCCCGTAGAGGACGCCTCCCCCTTCACGTGCGCCGTTGCTGTTCTTGCTCGTGCGGCGGCGCCGCGCCCGACTCGGAGTCGGCGCTTCAAGTTCATTTGCCGACTTGAGTCCGGCGCCGCGGGCGCCGCGCGAGTTCGTTCTGGCGCGAGTCGGAGCCTGGACATTACAGCAGGGGGAAGGGCCGCTTCTCCGGCGCGTCGTGCCAGGCGCGGTCCGCGAGCTTGCGGAGGGACTGGAGGCGCATGGCGCCGTCCGTGAGGTGCGCCGCGTTCGATGCCGTCGGCGCTTCGAAGAGGAAGAAGCCCTCGCAGGGCCGGAGCGCGCGCCGGCTGCCGACGCTGTACGCGAGGGGCGCGCCGACGTCGGCGGCGAGCGCCGCGAGGGCCCGCGCGCCGAGGCCGCGCTCGAAGCGCGTGCCCCGGAGCTCGGCGACGGCCGCGCCCGCGCCGAGCGCGTCGACGCGGACCGCGTGGACGCGGGCGCCGCCGCGGCGCGCGCCGGCGTCGCCCGTGCAGCGGATCTGGTAGGCGACGTCGGGGGGGCCGCCCGGTCCGCCGACGGCGAACGCGTGGCCGAGCGCGCACGCGTGCGCGAAGTGGCCCGCGACGCCCTTGCCGTAGGACCGCCGCGACGTCGGCAGCACGATCGGCGACGCCGGGTCCGCGGGCGGCGGCAGGGCCGCGACGCGGTCGACGGGCCCGCGGTCCACGGCGACGCCGGCCGGCCCGACCCAGCGGCACTCGAGCGGCGCGCCCG
>NW_008705568.1:1926604-1928809 GCF_000186865.1 Aureococcus anophagefferens | reverse complement strand
GGCCGGAGGCCCCGCGCGGCGAGGTCCCGGCGCACGAGCGCGAGGCCGCACCGGTTCGCGCCCAGGTGCTCGCGGAAGCCCCGGGCCGCGGCCGCGCCGCGCCGCGCGTCGAGGAACGCGAGGAACGGCGCGACGCCGTAGCCCAGGATCTCGCCGAGGACGAAGCCCTCGTACAACCGGACGGCGCCGGGCGCCGCGCGGGGCGCCGGGGCGGCCATCGCACGGGCGCGCGCGGCGGACGCGCCGGACGCTTCGGCCATCGGACGGGCACGCGCGGCGGACGCGCCGGACGCTTCGGCCATCGGACGGGCGCGCGCGGCGGGGGACGCAGAGCTCGAGGAGCTCCGCGGAGGACGCTCGGAGAGCACCGCAACGTAGGCCTCAACGTTGAACATGTACATTGAAGCCATACAAGCTCCCCAGGCGCGCTCGGACGCGCGCGGGCGCAGCCGGGCGGGCCGCCCCGGATCCGCGGCCGCGGGCGCGCGTATCTACTGAGACGTTACTTCGGCGAGGGTGGGGCGCCCCGGACGGCGGCTCCGGCGCGGGGCTGGGACAAAGAGGGCCGCCGGCGGAGCGGCGCCTCGGTTTTCCGCTCACGCGTCCTCGGCGGCGGGCTCCTCGGCGGCCTCGGCCTCCGCGGCGGCGGCGGCCTCGGCCTCCGCGGCGGCGGCGGCGGCGGCGGCGGCCTCGGCGGCGGCGGCGGCCTCGGCCTCGGCCTCGGCGGCGGCGAGGGCCGCGGCCTTCTTGGCCTTCATCTCCTCCTCGGCCTTCATGATGTAGTTGAGGCCGCGGACCTTCTCCTTGATGCGCGCGGACTTGCCCGTGAGGCCGCGGAGGTAGTAGAGCTTCGAGCGCCGAACCGAGCCCCGGCGGATGACGGAGATGCCCTTGACCGTGGGCGAGTAGAGGGGGAACGTGCGCTCGACGCCGATGCCCGACGACATCTTGCGCACCGTGAAGGTCTGCGTGACCCCGCCGCCGGACCGCTTGATGACGACGCCGGCGAAGTTCTGGATGCGCTTCGTGTTGCCCTCCGTGATCTCGCAGGCGACGTTCACCGTGTCGCCGGAGGAGAAGATCGGTCGGTCCGTGTCCAGCGTCTCCATCTGCCGCGCGGCGAAGGCGTCCATGGTCTGCCCGATGGCGAGGTCGCTCTTGGCGCCGGCGAGGGGTTGCAGGCGGGGGCACCGCGGGGCCGGGGCGGGCACGAGGCCCGACGCCAGGGACAGGGCGCCGACGAGGAGGGCCGATCGCATCATCGTTCTAGGGCGGCTCCGGGGGTGGCGGTGGGCGAACGCTGCGACGACGACGACGCAGCGGGCTTCAACTCTGAGTCTCGCGCTCCTTCAGCCCCGGGGCGTCGCCGAGCGACGCACGCCCGGGCCCCCGCAGGCCTCCCCGCCAGTGCCTGGACGCAGCTAGCGCTCGACCGCGCTGCGACGTCGACCACCACGAGTGCACCAGCCCGGCCATGCGACAGCGTGGCAGCCGCATAGTAGGCGCCTATCCCTCACGGCGGCCGACATCCAGCACAGCTGGGGCGCAGGGTCACATGACCGGGCGGTACCGGCGGCGGTCACCTCGCGCGGTCACCGCAGCCCCCGGGGGGCCAACCGCGCATGGAGCCGCGCGCGGAGCCCCCGCCGAAGCCCCGAGATGCAAGGTGCGCCCCGCGCGCGCTTACGGCGCCTCCGGCCGCTCCCAGGACGTCGCGCCGGTCGCCGCGTTGTAGTAGAAGTAGCAGCAGTGGTCGAGGGACCACTGGACCGCGACGGCCGGCGGCAGCGGCGGCAGATCGACGTCGGCGGCCTCGAGCAGCAGGCCCCGGAGCTCGCCGATGGACGCCGCGGCCGCCGGGGGGTCCGCGCGGCCTCCGCGGGCGAGCGCGGCGCGGAGCTCCCGCGGCAGCGCGAAGGGCGCCGCGCGGACCATGCACTGCAGCACGGCATTGCGCGCGCGCGGCGCGTCGACGCAGACCTCGGGCCGGTAGGGCGCGAGGTCGCCGGCGTCGAAGGGCGGCGGCGGCGTCGCGTCCGCGCGGAGCTGCTCGCCCGACGGGAGCGCGCGGCAGAGCAGGAGCCGCGGCGGGTCGAGGTGCGCGTAGAGCCCGCCGTCCATGGGCCAGCAGGCCGGGCCCGCGGCCGCGTCGGCGGCCGCGGCGCCGCCGCCGAGGCCGTCGCCGAGCAGCTCGCGCCACTCGCG
>NW_008705568.1:1924286-1925258 GCF_000186865.1 Aureococcus anophagefferens | reverse complement strand
GGTCGCCCCCGGATCCGACGTCGAGGCCGGGAGGACGCGCGCCGCCCGCCCGGGTGGCTTAGGCCGCGCGCGCGCGGGATCCCGGCGCCGCGGCCCCCGTCCCGGAGCGCCCGGCGCCGCGCCGCATCCCGGCGCGCGCCGCAGGCCCCGACCGCGCCCGGCGGGCCGCGCGGGCTCGGAGCGCCGTCGCTAGCTCGAGTAGGTCAGCGCCAAGCCAACGGCAGCGGCGAGCACGCCGTAGAAGGCCGCCATCTTGGCGCCGCCGCCGGAGAAGTCGATGGTCGGCCCCTTCTGCGGCGTGACCTCGCGCGCGAGGGCGTCGTCGACGCGCGACCCTAGCTTCGGCTTGAACGTCTCCGCGTTCGTCGGCGCCGGCGCGTCTCGCTTGCCGAGGCCGAAGAGGTGCGGGCGCGTCGCCGCCCGCGGCGCCGGCGCGGCGACGAAGGCGGAGGCGCCGCCGAGCGCGAGGCCGGCGACCGCCAGCGTGCGCATGCTTCGAGTGTGGTCCGAGTAATCTTCAACATGACGTCAAACGAAGGCCGGATGCGAAAACGCGCGCGTTACAGGAGCACAGGGGTCGGGGGCGGCGGGGGCGGGGGGGGATTGGGCTGCTTGGGCCTCGGTGGGGGGCGCGGGTCTTCCGCGCGGGGGGGCGTCGCCGCGGCCGCGTCGGCGCGTCGGCCCGGCGGCCTGCGGTCACGGTCGGGTCGGGTCACTCTCGTAAGCGAGCTCTGGAAGGGCTCCATTCGACCATCCCTTGGTGTCCTCCTCGATGGTGTCCGGGATGGCCGACGACGCGAGGTCCGTGTCCTTGAGCACGTCCGCGAGCGAGCTGTCGACGGACGCGAGCATCGACGTCGCGGCGGAGCACACGCGGTCGACGGGGTCGCGCTTGCGGTGCGGCGACGGCAGCACCTTCGCCATGGCCGGGTAGTGCTTGATCCAGAGCTTGACGGACGCGTTGTGCGTGTA
>NW_008705568.1:1921463-1922629 GCF_000186865.1 Aureococcus anophagefferens | reverse complement strand
CGCCGTAGTTCCAGAGCGAGTTCGCGTAGCCCGCGGAGCCGTTCGCGAGGAAGGGCCAGACGAAGACCACCGTCACGAGGAGCACGCAGGGCGGGTAGCCGTAGTACAGGAGGACGCGGGCGATTTCCTCGGACGGGCGCGCGTGGATGAAGCGCATGCGGAAGTCGACGGTAAGGAGCAACGTCCCGAACCTGCGGCGCGGCCGCGCGGTCCGGCGGCGGCGGCGCCCGGGGCGCCGGCGGGGCACGCGTACCAGCACTGGCGGCACGCGTACATGACCGTGGACCTGCGCGCGGACGGGCGCCGATCTCGGCCGGCCTCCGCTCGTTTCGGCCGATCGCGGGACGACCGATCGTCGCTCGGAGCGCCCCCGACGCGCGGACGCTCGTTCGGGAGCGCGCGCGCGCGGCGCTCGAAGCGACGTCGAAGCACCCTGCTCCGGCGACGGCCGCGGGCCAGGCCGCGCACGGCCCGCCGTCGGCCGCGACGAGCGGCGCCGTGTCGTCGAAGCAGAGCGCCTCGTTCATGGTCAGGCCCGCCGTGGACACGTAGAGCGGGTACCAGAGCTTGGCGCCGAAGCCGAAGAGGAAGGGCAGGTTGAGGAGGTACCAGAAAGCCCAGGGCCAGACCTCCTCCCGCCGCTCGGGGATGAGGAGGTAGTTCATGTACCACCACAGGTTCATGACGAGAAACCCGAGCAGCACGACGGTCACGGCCGCCGCGTGGGCGGAGACCGCGCCGCCCGCGGGCCGGAGCCGCTTCGGGTAGACGGGCGGCCTGCGGCGGGCGGAGCTCCGCGCGCCGCGGCCGCGCGCGCGGCGCCGGCGCCGCGCGGGCAGGTCCAGGCGCAGGCGCTGCCGGCGACGAAGTTGATGCCGGGGCGGCCCGGCCGCGCGACGACGGCCTGCGCGGGCGACGGCGGTCCGGGCGGGGCCGGCGGCCCGCGGCGCCCGCCCCGGCCGGCCGCCGGCCGCCCGCCGGCCCGCCGGCGCCCGCCGAAGTCGCCGCCTGTGCCCCGGAGCGCGTCGGGTCGACGGGGCGCGGGCGCCGGCCATGCCGTAGCCGCACGCGGGCGCGAAGTCGGCCGCGGACGCGTTCCGCGGCGCCGCGACGGCCGCGGCCGCGGCGACGCCGGCGAGCGTGACGTTCGCGCCGCCGGCGCCCGC
>NW_008705568.1:1912510-1921413 GCF_000186865.1 Aureococcus anophagefferens | reverse complement strand
CGGAGCCGGAGCGCGCCCCCGCGCGGCCGGCCCCGGCGGCGGTCGCCGTCGTCGTCGCCGTCGCCGTCGCCGCCGCCGCCGCGGCGGCGCCGCCGCGGGGCGTCCGAGCCCCTCGAGGAGCACGACGCGTACCCCGGCGGCTACGTCGAGCCCCGCCGCGTCTTCGTCGGCGGCGTGCCCAAGGTGACGACGGAGCCGCGGTTCCGCGCGTACTTTGAGCAGTACGGCGCGCTGGCCAAGGTCGAGCTCAACGCGGCGCGGTCCTTCGGCTTCGTCACCTTCGCCGACGCGGCCGCCGTGGACCGGGTCCTGGCGACGCGCATGCACACGTTCTCCCACACGCCGCACAACACGGCCTTCATCGAGGTCCGCCGCCCCAAGCCCCGCCGCTAGGTGCCCGTGGTTTTAACGCGCCGCGTCCGCGCCCGCGCGCGGGGCGCCGGGGGCCGGCGCGGCCTCGACCGCCGCGGCCTCGACCGCCGCGAGGATCGCGCGGCCGGCGTCGTCGTAGGCCAGCGCGCGGGCCGCGGCCAGGACCGTCTCGCCGGCGAGGTCCGCGGACCGCGGCGACGCGCCGGCGCCGAGGAGCGCGGCGACGGCGCCCGCGCGGCCCGCGTGGACGGCCGCGGCGAGCGGCGTCGAGCCGCCGGCGTCGCGCGCGTCGACGGCGCGCGCGGCGCCGAGCAGCGCGCGCGCGAGCGGCCCGCCGCCGTCGAGGAACCCGGCCGCCGCGGCGACGTGGAGCGCCGTGGCGCCGTCGGCGGCCGCGGCGGCGTCCGGGTCCGCGCCGAGCGCGAGCACGTCCGCCGCGGCCTCGCCGTCGCCCGCGAGCAGCGCGCCCTGCAGGGGCGGCCGCGCGCAGCGGCCGCCGGGCGCCGGGTCGTCGGGGCCCGCGCCGAGCAGCGCGCAGCAGACCCATTTGCCGTCGTCGGCCGCGCGCTCGCGCGCCGTCGCGCCGGCCGCGTCTTTGGCGCGCCGGTCCGCGCCCGCGTCGATTAAGTGTGCAACGGCGGCCGCCTCGCCGCGCTTCGCCGCGACGTGGAGCGCCGTGCCGCCGCAGGCCGGGTCCACCGCGTCGATCGCCGCGCCGCCGCGGAGCGCCGCCGCGAGCGCGCCGACGTCGCCCGCGGCGGCCGCCGCCGTGAGCGGCAGGGGCGGCGGCCGCGGCGCGGACGACGCCCGGCGCAGGAGCGCCGCCTGCGCCGCGATGGACGCGCCCGGATCGTCCTTGTCCAGGACGATGGTCGCCATGGGTGCAGGGACGGCTCGGGCGCGAGGCGGGCCAGCCTTTGCTGTGCTAGCCGGTCGCTAAAGTCCAACATGACTCCATGCCTTCAATTTACCTCCATAGTGCATCACACTCGAGGCCAGCCCGGCCGCCGTGGCGGACGCGGCGGCTAGCCTTGGAGTCCCAGTGCCGCAAGGCCTGGTGCCGTACAGCCGCGGCGTTCACAACACGCGCCGCTGCCCGCGCCGCATCGCCGCGCCTCGTCGCCGCGCCGCCGCCCCCGCGCCGCGAACCATGGGCAGCGTCGTCGGACGCGTCTCCGAGGAGACGCCTAAGTTCCACGTCGTGCGCCGCGCGGCGACCTACGAGGTGCGGCGCTACGCCGCGGGCGTCGCCGCGGAGAGCGGCGACGCCGACGGCCGGGCCTTCGGGCACCTGGCCAGGTACATCGGCGTCATGGCGGCGCCGCAGAACGACCGGCGCGAGGCCATCGCCATGACCGCGCCCGTCGTGACCAGCTATCCGACCGGGGCCATGGCCTTCCTGCTGCCGTCGGCGCTCGCGACGGCGCCGAGCCCGACGTCCGACGCGGTCTCGCTGCGGTCGCGGCCCGAGACGACGATGGCCGTCGCCGCGTACGTCGGCGGCTGGGACGAGGCGGACGCCGCGCGGCGCGCGGCCGCGCTCCGGGAGGCCGCCGCCGCGGACGGCCTCGCGGTCGGCGACGGCTGGGAGTGGCGGCGCTTCAACCCGCCCTGGACGCTGCCGTTTCTCAAGACGAACGAGATCTGCGTCCCCCTCGTCGGGGACGGGGGCGGAGGCGGCTAAGAGGGTGGTTCCGATCGCGCCCGTTCATAGGGTGGCGGCGAACGTGGCGCCTTCGAGGGCTGGCGCGCCGGGCGAACGGCGGCGGCTCCTGGACCACAAGGCCCAGCCCGCGTTCGACGGCGACGACGACGGGGCGCCTCCAGGCCGTGTGCGATCGCCCAATCAGCGTCCGTTGCCACAGACTCGGAAGAATAGCGGTGACCTGCTCCCACTGGGGATGGCGATGCATTCTCGACGCGCCGTGTCGCTGCTCCGGCGCGCCGCGCCGTCCGTCGCGCGCCCGATGCATTCTCGCCGCGCCGTGTCGCTGCTCCGGCGCGCCGGCCCGTCCGTCGTGCGCCCGGCGTCGACGCTCCCGCTCCCGGGCGACGGCGCGGGCGGCCGGCTGCGCTTCGACGACGCGCGCCTCGCCTTCGACGGCGTGCCCACGGCGGACCTCGTGCGCGCCCTCTGCGTCTTCCAGGCCTGCGGCGTGGGCCCGCTCGTCGCCCACGGCGAGCGCCTCCTCGCCGCCGCGCGCCGCGTCCTCGGCGACCGCGCCGTCGCCGCCGTCGTCCGGCCGACGTTCTTCGCGCACTTCGTCGCGGGCGAGGACGAGGCCGAGGTCCGCGGCGCCGTCGAGGGCCTGCGGTCGCGCGGCGTTGGCGCCATCCTCGACTACGCCGCCGAGGCCGACGTCGAGGACGCGGCGCCCGGCGCGGCGCCGCCGCCGAGCTCGCGCGTCTACGACTACGCGGGCGAGGCCGCGTGCGACGCCGCGCGCGACATCTTCGCCGGCGCCATCGAGGCCGTCGCCCGCGTCGCGCCCGAGGACGGCTTCGCGGCCATCAAGGTCACGGCGCTGGGCCAGCCCGAGCTCCTCGAGCGCTGGAGCTCGGGGCTCGTGGAGACCGCGCGCCTCTTCGGCGGCGAGCGGCTGCCCACGTCGGACCGCGGCGCCTTCGAGGCGGCCTGGTTCGGCCTCTTCACGGAGAGCGCCGCGTCGCGCGCCGCGGCCGCCGAGACCTTCAACGCGCTCGAGGCCGCGCGCGCGCGCGCGCCGGGCGCGGCGGTGCGCGTCGCGGACGTCATCTCGGTCAAGCGGATGCGCGAGCTGTCGGCGCTCTGCCGCGAGGCGGGCCCCTTCGCGGCCGCGGCGCTCACGGAGGAGGAGGGCGCGCTCGCCGACGCCATGCTCGACCGCCTCGACGGCCTCGCGGCGCTGGCCGCGGCGCGGGGCGTGCGCGTCATGGTCGACGCGGAGCACACGTACTTCCAGCCGGCGATCGACCACATCTGCCTCGAGCTCATGCGCAAGTACAACCGGGGCGGCGGCGCCGTCGTCCACAACACGTACCAGTGCTACCTCACGGCGACGGCCGCGAAGCTCGAGCGCCACGCGGCGCTCGCGAACCGCGAGGGCTGGCACTTCGGGGCCAAGCTCGTCCGCGGCGCGTACCTCCACCTCGAGCGCGCGCGGGCCGCGCGGCTCGGCTACGCGGACCCCGTGCACGCGACCATCGAGGACACGCACGCGTGCTTCGACGCCGCGGTCGCGTTCGCGCTCGCGCGGCCCGACGTCCGGAGCGGCCGGTCCGCCGCGAACGTCCTCGTCGCGTCGCACAACCGGGCCTCCGTCGAGCGCGCGCTCGACGTCATGGCAAACGAGGGCCTCGACGCGCGGACGTCCAAGGTCTACTTCGGCCAGCTCCTGGGCATGGCGGACCACCTCACGTTCACGCTCGGCGCCCACGGCTACCGCGCCTACAAGTACGTCCCCTACGGGAGCTTGTATGAGGTCATGCCCTACCTCTTGCGCCGCGCGCACGAGAACGGCGACCTCCTCTCGTCGAACGTCGCGGGCGAGCGCGCGCTCCTCGTCGGCGAGCTCGCGCGCCGCGCCCGCGCCGCGCTCGGGGTCTAGGGGCTAGACGCCGGCCCTTAGGTTCTCCGTCACGATGTCCCGCTCGTGGGACGGCCGCGTGATGTCGCGGAGCGCGGCCGCGTCGCTCTTCGCCGCCGTGAGCCCGCCGCGCATGAGCGCCTTGCGGTTCCGCCGCGCGCTCTGCCGCGCGTCGATCTGGCGCTGGACCTCGGCCTGGAACTTGGCCTCCTCCTCGTCCGTCGCGGCCGCGGCCTCCTGGTTCGCGGTCAGCGCGTCGCCGAGCGACGCGGCCTTGGACTCCGCGGCCGCGGCGCGCGCGAGGTCCGCCTTGCGCCGCAGGAACGCCGCGCGGCCGTCCTCGCTCGCCGGCGCCGGCGGCTTGGCCTTCGTGGGCACCTCGTCGCGGTAGAAGTTCTCGGCGTAGTCGCTCGTCGCGCGGGCCGCGACGTCCGCGGCGTAGTCGTAGCGCCGCGGCGTCCGCTCCTGCGCGTGCTCGAAGCGGTGCATGAGCGGCTCCTTGACGAGGAGGCGGAAGTAGACGACGGCGAAGTCGACGACGCGCCGCTCGCCCGAGAGGTCGAAGTGGACGAGGTACTTGGACTCGGCGCGGCGGCACGGCCCGGCGGGCCGGCCGACGACCGTGCCCGCGTCGCCGACGTTCTCCAGGCGGAAGCTCGGCACGAAGACGCGCCGCCCCGGGACGACCTCGTCGTACCACGCCGCGCGCGCGTCGCGGTGGTAGTACGCGTCGCGCTCCCGGACCTCGAGCGCGCCCGTCTCCGCGTCCTCCTCGCCCGCGAACTTGTAGACCCCGAGCCCGCGCGCCTCGTCGAGGTGGAACCTGTGTGCAAATCAACCACCGGTTTGGGACGTCTCGAAGCGCGGCCGAAGAGCTTGTGTCGAAACATTCGAATACGCGAACATTGAAGTCGGGTTGAAGATTTGATTTGCACACAGGGTGGAACGTGCCGCGCCACTCGTCGCCGGTCTCGAAGTAGAGCGTGCCCGCGCCGTGGCGCAGGCCTCTGGACCACTCGCCCTCGTAGATCGTCGCGCCCGTGGGCGCGCGGAACTCGCCCCAGCCGCTGGGCACCCAGTCGTCGCCGAGCACGTCGTAGTCCCCAAAGTAGACGCCGCCGGTCGTGACGCACTCGAGCTGGCGGCCGCGCGTCTCGGGGTTCACGTCGAAGAACCGCTTCGTCTTCCGCTCCATCTCGGCCATCGCGGCCCAGCGCGCGGCGACGCGCTCCTCCTCCTCCTGCTTCTTGCGCAGCTCGTCGAGCTCCTCGGCGCGCCGCGCGAGCTCGAGCTCGAGCTCGATCTCCTTCTGCGCGCGCTCCGCCTCCCTGCGCGCCAGGTCCGCCTGGGCCTGGACCGCGGCGGCCGCCTCGGCGCGCTCGCGGCGCAGCAGCTCGGCCATGGGCACGTCCTCCTCCTTCTCCTCCTCGGGCGCCGCGTCCATGGCCGCCAGGAGCTTCGCGTGCACGGACGTGCGCGCCATGGCGACGCGCGGCGGGGGCAGCCCCAGCGCTCGAGCGGCGCGGCACGTTGGCCTGCACGATCCATGCGCGGAAGCCGTGGGAGCCCTGAAGTCGATGGAGCTGCCCGGTGCGTGGGTGGTCCGCGCGCGGCCGGCGGCCGCCGCGGCTGAGCCATTGCTGAGCGGCGTCACCCCCGCGGCCGTTGATGCAGCAGCGCAAGCGGACGCTCACGGACCCCGAGGATAAAGCCGCCGCCGCCAAGATGGACCCGGTCACGGCGAGCCCGCTCCTCGCGCCGTCGGCGGCCATCGCCGAGATCGACGACGACTTCGTCCTGGAGCCGGAGAAGGCGGGCCTGCCGACGGCCCGGAGCTGGTGCGCCTGCGCGACGCTCTCGCTGAGCGTGCTCCTCTGCATGTCGACGTGGCTCTCGTCCTCCGTCGTGCTCCAGTACCTCGTCGACGCCTTCTCCGTGAGCGAGGGCCACGGCAGCTTCTTCACCATCGCGGTGCAGCTCGGCTTCGTCGCGTGCTGCCTCGCCCAGGCGGGCACGCAGCTCCCGGACCGCGCGAACTGCCGCTGGCTCATGTGCCTCGGCGGCCTCCTCGCCGTCGCCGCGAACCTGGCCATGCTCGCGTGCCGCGCGTTCTGGCAGGCGCTGCTCGCGCGCTTCGCGACGGGCGTGGCCATGGCGCTCGTCTACCCGCCGGCGACGAAGGTTCTGGCGACGTGGTTCGTCGCGAAGCGGGGCCTGGCCATGAGCTTCCTCGTGGGCGCCATCGCGCCCGGCAGCGGCCTCGCGAACCTCGTCAAGGCCGTGCCGGGCTCCGCGGAGCTCTGGGCGACGCGGCGCGGCTTCGTGCTGCTGACCCTCGCGACGAGCGGCGCGACGGTCGTCGGCGCGGCGCTGCCCGTGCTCTTCGTCGCCGACGGGCCCTTCGCGCTGCCGCCGTCGACGTTCAAGGTGGAGAACCTCGCGCGCATCGCGGGCAACAAGAAGGCCGTGCTGGCCATCCTGGGCTACATGGGCCACTCCTGGGAGCTCTACGGCGCCTGGTCCTGGCTCCCGCACTTCCTCGGGTCCGAGGTCTTCGAGCCCCAGGCCGCGGCGCTCCTGAGCTTCGCGGCGATCGCCGTCGGCGCCGTGTCCTGCGTCGCCCTGGGCGACTGCGGCGACAGGTACGGCCGCTGCAAGATGTGCGTCGCCTGCTCGCTCGTCTCCCTCGCCTGCGACGCGAGCGTCGGCGCCGTCGGCGAGAGCGCGCCGGGGTGGGCGACGGCCGTCCTCGTCGTCGCCTGGGGCTTCTTCCTCGTGCCGGACAGCCCCCAGTACACGACGTCGGTCACGGAGCTCGTCGAGCCGGAGCTCGTCGGCACGGCGCTCGTCGTCAACCAGGCGCTCGGCTTCGTCGCGACGATCCCGGCCATCTTCCTCGTGAACCAGGTCGCGGGCGTCGGCGCCATCGGCTGGCGCTTCGCCTTCGCGTCGCTCGCGCCGGGCGCCCTGCTCGCCGTCGCCTTCATGGAGCGGCTCGACCGCCTCGCGGCGCCCAAGGCCGCGGCCCTCGCGCCCGACTCGGACGACCGGCGCTTCGTCGCGGCGGCCTAGGCGCGCCGCCGGGACCCGCCCCCGCGTCGTCGCCGGACCCGCCGCCCGCGCCGCCGCTCCGCTTTCCCCCGACCCGTCGCTCCGCGTTCCCCCGGCCCGTCGCTCCGCGTTCCCCCGACCCGTCGCTCCGCGTTCCCCCGACCCGTCGCTCCACGCGGCCTCGCCGAGGCCACGCCGTCCCGCCCCCGACCCGTCGCTCTGTGGCACGTTGGCCTGCACGATCCATGCGCGGAAGTCAGAGGGGGCCGACCACCAGGCATACACCAGCCGGGCATACACCGGCATAGCAGCCGCATAGCAGCCGCATAGCGGAAGCGCGAGGCGCCGAATTAGGATTTTATTTTGGTTTCGGCACTGCTATAAGGTCGGCGCTCGAGTTGTATGGGGCCATGTCCATGTTTGGGGCCATGTTTGAGCGCACCATAGCTTCGGCCGAGCAGCATCGTCGGCGACGGCCGGCCGTCGCTCCGCGCGCTCGGCCGCGCGGCGCGGTCGTCGGACGTGCCCCTGCACGAGCGCCTCTTCGTCGAGGTCCCCGAGGACGTCTTCTCGCACGTCCTCCTGTTCTGGCGCAGCGATCGCGACTACTAAGTAGTAGGGGTCCGCCTCCGACAGGCCACAGACCGCCGCGCCGTTGCCGAGTCCAAACCTCCACAGGCTCGAGTGCGCGGCTCGCCTCGGCCTGCTAGGCTAGGAGAGGTTAACAGCTAGAGGGCCTCCCCGGGGGGGTTTGCGGCACCAGGCCTTGCGGCACTGGGACTCCAAGCCTAGCCGCGGCTGAACACGAGCAGCCGGGCTGGCATCTAGCTCCTGCATTTGAGGCGGGGGCGCTTAGAATCTGCACTCGAAGGGCGGACCTGTATCTTGAGAAAATCGATGGCAAAGAGGGCTCTGGCAATGGTGAGGGGCTACTTTGGCATGCTCGTTCTCGGCGCCATGGCCACCGATTCCTTTGGTTCTTGTTGCATCTGAAAGGGCTCAATGTCGTCTTGCGCGCAAGGCCAATAACTAAAAAAGTTCAACAGCCTAAAAAAGTGCGGATTCAACACGCCCCCGCCTCATTTAACTGCATGCGGCTCTTGACGACGCGACGGGTTGACGACCGCGGACGCCGCTCCCGAGAACGCGCCGGCGAGGACGCTGTGCCAGGGCCGCGGCGCGCCGGAGGAGCGGCGGAGCTCGTCCCTGGCGAGGTCGTAGGTGAGGAAGCGCACGGCGAGGCCGCTGGCCTGGCGCGCCATCGTCGGCGCCGTGCCGCGCCAGAGGCCCAGCGGGAACTCGTTCGCGACGATGCGGCCGTGGACGCCTCCGCCGCCGCCGGCGAGCGGCGACGCCGCCGGCGCGGCGGCCAAGGCCCGGCTCGCGGGCCTGCTCGGCCGGCGCCTGCGGTTCACGCTCTCCGACGACCGCGTGCGCCCGCCGGCGTCGCCGCGGCGTCGCCGCGCGCGCGCGGCGACGGCGCGCGCCGCAGGTCGTCGTGGGCGTCTTCCAGTGCATGGACCGGCTCCGGAACTTCATCGTCACGGACGCGCGCGGCGCCGGCGTCCCTCGCCCCGGTCCGCCGCCGGCCGCGCGCGGCCCGTCGGCCGCGACGCCGTCGCGCGGCGCGCGCGCCGCCGCCGCGGCGCCGCGCGCGCGAGCGGACGCGCGTCGACGCGGCGCGCGCCGGTGCAGGCTCGAGACGCGGCCGTTCGCGCTGACCCGGGACGGCGTCGACGTCGTCGAGGAGCGGCGGCGGAGCCTCGGCTCCGTGCTCGTGCCGGGGAAGCACCTCGTCCGCGTCGAGGCGAGCGCGGCGGACGCCGCGGCCGACCCCAGCGGCGCGCTCGCGGCCATGGCCGTCTAACGTCGGGGTCGCGGCCCGCTCGCCCCGGGGGCGCGGGCGCCGGGTCA
>NW_008705568.1:1899220-1912460 GCF_000186865.1 Aureococcus anophagefferens | reverse complement strand
AGACGTCGTCGGCGCGCTGGGGCTCCGCGGCGATGCGCGGCTTCTGCACGGGCACGATGGACACGCGCCAGTCGAGCGCGGGCCGCTCGAGGTAGCCCAGCCGCGTCTGGGGCGCGCCGTGGCTGACGACGACGTAGGCGCCGCCGGGCTTGAGCACGCGGAACGCCTCGGCCGTCATGAGCGCGACGCCGCTCAGGTTCTGCGACCCGCAGAGCACGCAGTCGAAGAGCGCCTTGTCGAGCACGAGGTCGTAGGCGCATTCGTCGAACGCGCGCAGGTCGCGGCAGTCGGCCTCGCGGTACTCGAGCCGGTCCTTGGCGCCGTAGCGGTGCTGCATGTGCGCGACGAGCGCGCGGCACCTAAAAACGGCGGGTCCGCGGCCGCGCCGCGGCCGCGCGGCGGCCGCCGGGACGCCGGAAACGCGCGCGTCGACGCACACCACGCGGTGCGCGTGTCTGTCGCTGAGCTCCGCGCCGATCTCGCTCGCCCCGCAGCCGGAGACGAGCACGTCCTTGGCGTCGCCGGCGAGCACGGGCTCGAGGTAGGGGATGACTGCGGGACGCGGGGGGGGGTGCGCGGCGCCGGGGAACGCGGGGGCGCGGCGGACGCGCGGTCCTCGTAGCCGAGGTAGAGGTCCAGGGGCGGCGGCTCCGCGTAGTAGCGCCGCTCCCAGTAGTCCGCGGCACCGTAGTCGCGCTCGATGGCGGCGGCCATCGGCTCGGGAACGGCGCGGGGCAGCCTTTTGACTCGTAGGTCGATGGCGCCGGGGCAGCGTAGTTGAAGATTATGTTGCATTATGAGGTGTCTCGGAGCGCTCTGAATTCGAAGCGTGCCAGAAGCCATCACGATCATCGCGTCGCTCGCCCTCTCGCGTGCAGCATGCGCCCGCAACTCAAGCACCCCATCCGCGTGCTCGTGAGCCGCGCGGCGTCGTCGACGTCGCACGCGCTCGACAGCAGCGGCTACTCCATCGCGTCCCTCTTCTCGGAAGCCTCGACGTCGAAGAGCTTTCCCGACGCGGAGCTCGCGGCGCGTCTCGCCGAGCTCAAGGCCTGGGACGACCTCCCCGCGGCGCGCACGCCGCCGCCGCTGCCGCCGCTCGAGGCCGCGCGCCTCCGCCTCCGCGACCGCTTCGCCGCGAACTTCGTGCCCGAGCTCGAAGCCGTCGCCGAGGCGCGCGCGGCCGCGCCGGCCCGGCCGGACTACGCCGCGCCGGCGCGCGCCCGCCTCCGCGAGACGTTCCTCGCCAAGTTCCCCGTCGCCGACGCCGCCGCGCCCGAGGCCGCCGCGCCGCCGCCGCCGGCCCGCGCCGACCACAGCGCCGCGGCGCGCGAGCGCCTCCGCGCGCGCTTCCTCGCCAAGTTCGGCCCCGAGCTCTGACCGTCGTCCGCGCCCCCTTTTTCGCGCCGCTAAAAACACCCCAGCGGCATTGAGCCCTCTGGTCGCTCCCCGCCCCTCACCACTCGCCGCCCGCGGGCCACTCGCCGAGGACCTTGGCGCCCTGGGATTCCGCCGGCAGGAAGTGGAGCTCCTCGAGGCCCGCGCTCCCCAGGCAGACGATGGCCGGCACGCCGGACCGGCGGCCGTCGCCGAACTCGGGCCGCTCCTTTCCGGCCCAGATCTTGAACGCCGTCTTGAGCTCCGCGGCCTTGCCGTAGTCGACCTGGAGCATGCCGAGGGCCTTGGCGCGCGTCCGCGCCGCCTCCGCCGAGCCGTCCGACGACACGAGCACGAGCGCGACGGGCGACGCGGCCGACTCGCCGCTCGCCGTCGCCGCGCGGAACTGGAGCAACGACGGCTCGAAGGACGTGCACATGGGACACCAGCCGGCGGCGAAGTAGAGCCCCACGCGCATGCCGGCGAGCGCCGCGGCGTCGACGGGCGCGCCGTCGGCGTCGCGCAGGCCGCCGAGGAGGTCGAGGCTCGACGCCGCGGCCATGGGTCGCGCGCCCCGGCGGAGGGCCGGCGTCGCACCTGGCCGCGTGCGCGCGAGCAGCGCGAACGTCGTGCAGCACGTGAGGGCGGCGCAGGCGGCGTTCCGGCGCAGCATGCACGTCGTACGCAGTCGGATGGACGCTGCGGCTGCGGCACACCAGAAGTCGCAGTCCAGCGCGCGGCAGCACCACGGCACGATGCCGCCCCTCCCGCCCAGGCTGCCCGGCCTCTCCGCTCTCCACCAGCCGCGCCGCAAGTCGACTTCTTCGACGTCGGCCCGGGCAGCCCGGGGGCTCTCCGCTCACCACCAGCCGCGCCGCAAGTCGACTTCTTCGACGCCCGGCCGCCCCCGCGGATTGCCGCCATGGCGCCCATGTCGGAGGACGAGCACAACGTGCAGCACATTTTGTACGTCACGTCCGACGTCGCCCTCCAGGCCAAGCACCGCGCCGACGACGCCATGGTCGCCGGCGACTACGACACGTCCATCAAGGAGCTGACGACGTCCATCGACGAGCTGGCCATCGACGCCGAGGCCTTTTGCGCGCTGCGCCACGCGGCGGCCTTCCTGCGGAACACGCGCGCGTTCAACCTGCTGCGCCTGGGCCGCTACGACGAGGCGCGGGAGGACGCGATGGCCTGCATGGAGCTCGACATCGAAGGAGGCGCGTGGCACCGCGTCATCACGGCGGCCGAGGGCCGCGTCCCCATCGAGGAGGTCATCAAGGCCGAGGCCGAGGCCGAGGAGGAGCGCCTGGAGAAGGAGAAGGCGTCCATCGTCGTCCCCGAGGCGCTGCCGCGGTCGTCGAAGCGCGGGTCGACGGCCGTCGAGCCCTTCTTCACGGAGCTGGGGCTCGCGGCGAAGGGAGCCGGCGAGGCCGAGTTCGCGCGGCGCGCCTACGGCCGCGCGCACCGCCACTACTCCGAGGCGCTCTGCGAGGCGAAGCTCGACGAGATGAGCCACCCGGTGCGCCGCGCGCACGCGATGCTCCGGTGCAACCGCGCGCTCTGCTCGCTGCTCATGCGGCGCTTCGAGGCCGCGCGCGAGGACGCGCGCGAGGCCGTCAAGCTCGACGCGACGTGGGGCCGGGGCTGGGACCGCCTCATCGCCGCGTGCGCGGGCCTCGGCGACGCCGAGAACCTCGCGGAGGCGAACGCGGCGCTCGCGGAGGCGACCGTGCGCCGCGCGGACAAGTTCGCCTGCCCGAAGGCGACGCGGCTCCAGCTCGCGCGCGCGCGGACCTGGCGGACGTCGCTGCCGGCGGCGGCCGCGCTGGGCATCCTCGACGCGGAGGAGAAGGACGAGACGTGCCAGATCTTGCTCCAGCGCGCCGTCGCGCTCAAGGGGAAGCTCACGGTGCACGTCGTCGGCTGCGACGACGCCAAGGAGGGGCTCGCGGACTACGCGAGCCTCTGCAGGTGGATCCGGGAGCTCGTGCCCTACTGCGAGCACGCGGAGCTCGACGTGAAGCTCGTGGGCTTCCACGACAAGCGCTGGTTCCTGGGCCCCCGCGACGAGCTCGCGGCGTCGGACCCGCGCGTCGCGGCCATGGTCGCGAACCTCGACGACTGCTGCGAGCGCGAGCAGCCCCACCTGAAGCTCGAGGTCGTCGACCTCTTCCGGAAGGGCCGCGTGAAGATCCTGGACCCGCTCGAGGAGAAGAAGAAGCGGCGCGAGGAGGAGGACGAGCGCGTCAACGCCGAGGTCATGGAGAAGATCTACTTCAACGACCCGGACAAGATCCGGTCCATGCGCGAGGACGAGGAGCGGAAGAAGGTCGACAAGGTGAAGCTCGAGAAGCTCATGCGCGAGCGGGACCGGCGGCCCACGAAGCCCCTCATGTGGCACGACGCGTACCGCGCCGAGGACCCGGAGGAGGAGGCGAAGCGGCCGGAGGTCGTGCTGCTCGCGAACCCCGGCGTCGACTTCAACTTCGACCGCTGGTACCCGACGGTCGCGGCGCTCATCATGCAGGGCGCGCTCATCGTCGTCACGGGCCACACGGCCGTCGAGGGCTGGTCCGACGAGGCCGTGGGCGCGCAGGACATCTTCGAGCGCCTCGGCGCGCGCGTCGTCGTGCCGCGGACGCGGTGCAAGCTCTACTGCCGCACGTCGAGGCTCGCGCGCGTCCAGCCCTTCTACAACGTGCGCCCCAAGGGCACGAAGGTCGTCCGGGACGCGAGCCTCCTCGACGACGAGGACGTCTTCGCGGAGAACGGCTTCTACTTTGTGTGCCAGGGCATCGACCTGCGGAACTGCCCCGCGGACCAGCAGCTGCCCATGGGCCAGTACGAGCTCGACCTGTGCAAGAAGCACGTCGGCGCGCACCTCTGCCGCCGCGCCGCGGACCTCGAGAGTCGGCCCGACGTCGCCGACGAGCTCCGCAACTCCGCGAAGAAGCTCGACTGGGGCACGAAGGGCGTCGACAAGGACCGGAGCTTCCAGGCCGAGGACTTTCTGTGCCTCATGAGCCCCCTCTACAACAAGGAGCGCGCCAAGTACCTCGAGCGCAAGGAGGAGCGGCGCCTCGACGTGCTCCGCGCGGAGCGCAAGGACTTCCGCGAGGCGCGGCTCGCGGCCAAGGCCGCGCGGGAGCAGCTCGACGACGCCGAGGCCGCGGCGGAGGCCGCGCAGGACGCGCTCGAGGCCGAGGACATGCGCGCGATCGCCGCGGCCGCCGCGAAGTTCGAGGCGCTCCTCGAGTCGAAGAAGCAGCCCGCGGCCATCGCGCCGAAGCCCCTCGACAACCCCTTCGACGACGACGACGACGACGACGACATGCCCCCGCTCGACGACGAGGAGTGGGCCGCGTGCAACGACGTCGACGACGGCGACCTCGGCCTCGTCGACTAGGCCCGCGGGGGACGGGCCCGCGCCGCTCGGGGCCGGTAAAAAACGCGCTAGCTTACGGCCGCCGCGCCGGGGAGGTCGTCGCCCGCGAGCGCCTCCCCGGGGAAGAGCGCGCGCTTGGGGAAGTTGAGCAGGTCGCGGAACCAGGGCCTCGCCAGCGTCAGCACGAAGACGGGCCGCGGCCCGCCCGTCGTGTTCTCCGTGCCCCGGTGGAGCACGCGGTAGTCGAAGAGGACCGCGTCGCCCGGGTCGAGGCGGGGCACGGCGGGCGGCCGGAGCGTCTTCTTGATCTTCGCGACGAGCATCATGCGCTTCAGATCGCGCGTGAGGTAGTGGGATCCGGGCCGGAACTCCGTGCCGCCGCCCCGCGAGACGTCGACGAGCGGCAGGAACACGTTGACGCAGTGCGGCGCCGCGTGGCGCGCGGCGTCGAGGTGGCCGCCGTCGACGTGCCACGCCTGCGCCGCGCAGGCCGCCTCGGCGACGACGCAGGAGCAGCCCAGCACGACGGCCTCGCCGCCGAGGGCGGCGACGGCGACGGCGTGCGCGCGCGAGGCCTCGACGATGCGGCGCAGCGCGGCCCAGTCGCGCGACGGCGCGCGCCGCATCTCGTAGCGGCCGACGTGGCGCCGCACGATCTCGCGGTAGCCGCCCTTCTGGCCGACGCCCGGCGGCACGGGCTCGCCGCGCGCCGCCATGGCGTCGAAGCACTCCGCGAACGCGACCAGCGCCGCGTCGCGGCCCCGGGCGAGGGCGCCGGCGGGCGCGACGCCGCGCACGGCGACGTAGCCGTCGGCGAGGAACGCGGCCGTGAGGGCCGCGACGCCGTCGTCGTCGGCATCCGGCGGCGGCGGCGCGGCGTCGAGCGAGAGGGCCGCGACGCCGTCGTCGGCATCCGGCGGCGGCGGCGCGGCGTCGAGCGAGAGGGAGGACGCTGCGGCGGGCAGCAAAGCGTCGGCATCCGATGGCGGCGGCGCGGCGTCGAGCGAGAGGGCAGGCAACAAAACGGCCATCTCGATTTGCCTTGACGCGTCTCTAAACGTAGGGGGCCCGGGAGGAACCGCGGGGGACGGGAGGCTCAAAGGGGTCTCACAGGCGCGGGAGGCGCCAGTGGACGACGGCGTCCTGGCGCAGGCGCCAGTGCCGCTCGCAGTGGGGATTTGCCACAAACAGCATCAAAAACAGCGAGCGAACGCTGCCGTCACGGTGCCGTAGGCGAGCATATGGACGCCGCCATGCCGCAGCCGGAGCTGCAGCCGCAGCCGCAGCCGCAGCGGTCGGACGCCGCCGCGCCACAGCTGCAGCCGCAGCCGGAGCTGCAGCCGCAGCCGACGGCCGTCGAGCCGGCGGCCAAGCGCCAAAAGACGAGCGACGACCTCTGGCGGCGCCTCGGCAGCCCGCGGTCGGCCCTCGCGCCGCTCGTCGACCAGTCGGAGCTCGCCTACCGCCTGCTCTGCCGCTCCTACGGCGCCGGCATCTGCTGGACGCCCATGATGGACGCGACGAGGTTCGTCGCCGACGCGGCCTACCGGCGCGCCGTCTTCGAGGCCGGCGCCGGCGCGCCGGCGGACCGGCCGCTGGTGGCGCAGTTCGCCGGCGACGACCCGGCGGCGATCCTCGCGGCCGCGCGGCTCGTGGAACACCGCGTCGACGTCGTCGAGCTCAACTGCGGCTGCCCCCAGAAGGTCGCGAAGCGGGGCCATTTCGGCGCGTTCCTGCTCGACGAGCCCGAGGTCATTGTGGCCGTCGTGCGCGCGCTCAAGCGGGGGCTCGCGTGCGCCGTCAGCGCGGCCACCGTCGCGTTGGCGCGGCGCCTCGAGGCCGCGGGCGCGGACCTGCTGACGGTCCACGGCCGCACGCGGGCCATGAAGAAGTGCGGCTTCCCCTGCGACTTCGCGGCGATCGCCGCCGTGAAGCGCGCGGTCCGCGTGCCCGTCGTCGCGAACGGCGGCGTCGAGCGCCACGCGGACTTTGCGCGCGCGCGCGAGCTCACGGGCTGCGACTGCGTCATGTCCGGCGAGCTCGCGCTCGCGCACCCCCGGGCCTTCTTCGACGGCGACGCCGGGCCCCGCGCGGCCGTCGCCGCCGCGCGCGCGTACCTCGCGCTCGCGGAGGCGACGGGCGCGCGGCTCCGCGAGGCGACGCTGCACTGCGACAAGCTGCTCTACGCTGTGCCGAAACCAACCAGTGGTTTGGGTGGTCCTGACCAAACTTGAGAATTCTCTAGCTCGGTCAAATCAAAGTCGATTCGGCTGATTTTTGGACGGATCGATCGCTCTCGTCGAGTTCTTGAAGCCCAGCCGAAGAGCTTGTGTCAAAACATTCGAATACGCTCACATTGAAGTCGGGTTGAAGATTTGGTTTCGGCACAGGCTCTACGGCCTCGGGGGGGCCTTCGGCGACGCGGCGAGCCTCGCGGACCTCGCGGCGCGCGTCGAGGCCGTCGCCGGAGCCGCGGACCTCGACGCGGCCGCGCCCTCCTGGTACCGACGCTACCGTTCGAGCGACGGCGACATCGCCGCCTTCCTCGCGGCGCGCGGCGACGCGGCGCTCCTGCCCGGCGGCCGCGTGCGCTGCGAGCTCACGGGCCACGAGCTCGCGCCCCAGCTCCCGGAGCTCGAGGCCCACTGGGCGGGGCGGCGCTACCGCAACGCCGCGAAGCGCGCCGCGAAGGACGCGGGGCGCGCGGTAACCTGATCCGCCGAGTGAAACTCGACGGCACCGTCGTGACCTTGAAGCACTGGCCCGCGCGCGCTGGGAATCCCGGGCAGCCCGAACGTCGCTGGGCTGCCCCCAAGCCGTGCGAGAGCATGGGCAGCGGCGTCTCCTCGCCGCCGAAGCGGGACCGCACGCTCCCCGCCGCGCCGCCGCCGGCGGTGTTCCACTTCGACGACCCGCGGCCGCTCGCCGTCGCCGCGCTCGGCGACCGCCTCATCGCCGGCCGGCCCTGGCCGCACTTTTTCGCCGGCGCGGAGCTCGGCCGGGGGACCTTCGCCACCGTGCAGCGCTGCGCCGCGCGCGACGCGACCGCCGCCGCGCTCGGCGGCGGAGCACCCGTCGCGCTCAAGACGATATCGAAGCGCGGCGACGCGGACCACCGACGGACGCGCGGCGCGACGCTGTGGACGGAGGTCCTCGCGCTGACGACGCTCGCGGGCGACGCGGGCTGCCTCCGGCTGCTCGCGGTCTTCGACGAACCGCAGGCGACGCACCTCCTCACGGACTGCCTCGAGGGCGGCGAGCTCTTCGACCGAATCGTCGCGCGCGAGCCGCCGCCGACGGAGGCCGAGGCGCGCGACGCCGTGGGCCAGGTCGCCGCCGCGCTCGCGGCCGCGCACGCCCTCGGCGTCGTGCACCGGGACGTCAAGGCCGAGAACCTCATCTACGCCGACGCGGCGGCGACGCGCCTCGTCGTCTGCGACTGGGGCCTCGCCGAGGTGATCCCCGCGCGCGCGCCGCGGCGGTGCCTCACGCGGTGCTGCGGCTCGCCGCTCTACGTCGCGCCCGAGGTGCTCGCGTGCGGCCGCGACAAGTCGACGCCCTACGGCGCCGAGGTCGACGCGTGGTCGCTGGGCGTCGTCGCGTACATCTGCCTCTGCGGCTACCCGCCCTTCTACGGCGACGAGCGGGCCGAGCTCGAGGCCGCGATCTCGCGGGGCGACTACGCCTTCGAGGCCCCGGACTGGGACCACGCGAGCGCCGAGGGCCGCGCCTTCGTCGCGGCGCTGCTGCGCGTGGACCGCGACGCGCGGATGACCTGCGCCGACGCGCGGGGCCACGCGTTCCTCGCGGGCGACGGGGCCAACGCGCTGCACCCGGCCTACGTGTCGCGGCTCGAGGAGTTCAACGCGAAGCGGCGGCTCAAGGGCGGCGCCTTCGCCGTGGCCGCGGCGTGCGCGTTCCAGGACAGCGTCCGCGGCCGGACGTCCCGGGGCCTCGAGAAGCTCCGCCAGTCGTCGCGCAAGGCGCTCGAGCTGAGCCGCGGCGACGCGAGCTTCGCGTCGAAGCAGGACGCCTACGTCGTCCGCGGCCGCGACGGCTCCGGCGACACCGCGCCCCTCGCGATCGGCGCGGCCTAAGTGCGCGTTACTCCGACGCCCGCCGGACGCACGACTCGGCGTCCGCGGGGCAGTAGATGAGCGTGCCGTCGTCGAGTTCGACCTGGTACGGCGCGAGGAAGCCCGGCAGGTCGTCGGCCTCGCGGTAGAGGTGCCGGATGACCGTGCCCGCGGCCCAGCCCCCGCCGCGGTTGCACTCGACGCGCGCGCCGACGCGGAAGCGGAGCCCCTCGCTCTTCTTCTTGTAGTTCTCCGGCGTCGCGAGGCACGCGAGGAAGCCCGCCTTGAGCGCGCCGTGGTCCAGGTGCTTGCCGATGAACGTGAGCTTCGAGACGCGCTCCCCGGGCGCCCAGGGGTCCATGAAGCGGCCGTCGAAGATCATGTGGACCGCGTGGTAGACGTACCGATCGGGCACGTCCGCGACGCTCAGGATGCCCTTGATGCGGAAGAGGTTCGGCCCCTCGTCGCGGAGGAGCCCCTGGAGCCAGTCCTGGAAGAGGCCCAGGTCCACGTCCGCCTCGGACGTGTCGAAGCCCAGCGACGTCACGGACTGGTCGTGCTCGTGCTCGCCGTCGGTGTCGAGGAACGCGGGGTCCATTTCGAGCGTCCGCGTGAGGTCGAAGGCGCCGATATTCAACACCTGGTCCGCGGCGACGCGGGACTGCTCGCACCGCACGATGGGCGCGAACTTGTTGATGGCCCGGAGCCGGCCCTCGACGCGCCGCAGCGCCGCCTCGTCCGGCACGAGGTCCGTCTTGTTGAGCACGAGGCGGTCCGCGAACGCGACCTGCTCCACGGCCTCGTTCTCCGCGCCCTCGGGCTTCTCCTCGTCGAGGTGCTGCTCGACGTGCTTCGCGTCGACGAGCGTCACGATGCCGTCGAGGCGCGCGAAGGCCCCGACGGCCTCGTCGACGAAGAAGGTCTGGGCCACGGGCGCCGGGTCCGCCATGCCCGTCGTCTCGATGATGATGCCGTCCAACGGGCGCGCGTCGTGCTTCCCCTTGAGCTTCTTGAGCACGACGCTCAAGTCCGCGCGGACCGTGCAGCAGATGCAGCCGTTCATCATCTCGATGAGCTCCTCGCCCTCGACCTGCTGCCGCATGTTGTTCTTGAGGAGCGCGTCGTCGATGCCGACGTCGCCGAACTCGTTCTCGATGACGGCGAAGCGCTTCTTGTGGTCCATGCTCGTCAAGATGTGGTTGAGCAGCGTCGTCTTACCGCTGCCGAGGAAGCCCGTGAGGATCGTCACCGGCACCTTCTGGAACTTGGCCATGGCTGCCTTCCGCCGGCGAGCGCGGATGTCAAAGTGCTCGGACGGGATGGGCTGCTTCGCGAGAGCGGGTTTAGACTCCTGTTACTTGAGTCAAGTTGATCTGCATCGACCGAAGTTACTGCGGTGGAAGCGCTGACGCCGGCGCCGATGGCCAGCGCATCGAGAACGTAGTGCCTGCACACACACACACACCCACGACGCTCCCGCTGCTCATGTTCCTGCCGCGGCTCAAGGTCGCCTGGCTCGCCGCCGCGGCCCTCGTCGCCTCCCTCAAGGTGCTCAGCTCGCGCCGCGCGCGCACGTCGCAGATCGCGGGCCTGCTCGCGGCCCACTCCATCCCCTCGAGCTTGTACGGCGACAACGAGGCGTCGAAGCTCGAGGCGTCGCTCGTCGCGGCGCTCCGCGGCGGCGTGCGCGCGCCGCCGCACCTCCGGGACGCCTGCGCGGCGACGCGGCCGTCGTTCAACGCGCTGATCCTCGAGCGCATGGCGCGGGACCGGCGCGACGTGCTCGCCGCGCTCACGGACAAGGCGCTCGTGCGGACCTGGGCCGCGGCGCGCAACGCCTCGACGCCCGACCTGCTCCTCGCGAGCCGCACCTGCGACGCGGACTTTGGCTCGCTGCGCGGCGACTTCGCCTTCAAGGCGACGCACACGACGGGCTGCCTCGTGCTCGTGGAGGACGGCCGGATCGCCGGCCACAAGCCCTGCGGCGAGGCGCGCCTGGCCCCGGGCACGCGCGCCGACGCCGATTTGCTCGCGGCCCTCTGCGCGCGGTGGACGTCGCGCATGTACGACGTCACGCAGTGGGCCTACGGCCAGCTCGAGCCGGGCGTCATCGCGGAGCGTTTGGTCTACGACGCGCGGGGCCGGCGGGCGGACGACGTCAAGTGCTACGCGTTCCACGGGTCCACGGCGCTCGTGCACCACGTCACGGCGCGCTTCGACGAGGCCTCGGGCCGGCCCCGGGGCGCGTCGAAGCGCGACACGTTCTACGACGCGACGACGGGCCTGCCGCGCGCGGGCGTCACGGTCGACGGGTCGCGGCCCCTCCCGCGGCGGTCGAGCCGGCTCCTCGCGCCGGGCGCGATCCGCGCGGCCGCGCGCGTCTGCGACGGCCTCGCCAAGGGCCTCGACTTCGCGCGCGTGGACCTCTTCGCGGCCGCGGGCGGCCTCTTCCGCGTCGGCGAGCTCACGATGTACCCGAAGCGCGGCGGCCACGCCTTCCAGCCCCGGGCGCTCGACGAGGAGCTCGGCCGCGCGTGGTGCCGCGCGGCCTAACGAGCGTGCCCTGTATTAGCTGACCTCGTCGCGCGCGTCGGCGACGTCGACGGCCGTCGACCCCGCGTTGAATGCCGGCGGCGGCCACGTCGGGTAGTCGTAGCCGCGGCCGCCGAGGGGCGAGCACCGCGCGAGGCGCCAGAGGAAGAGCACGAAGCCCTTGAAGAAGCCGAGCTCCTTGATGGCGATGGCCGTGTACTCGGAGCACGTCGGCGTGAAGCGGCAGTTCTTCGGCAGGTTGGGCGAGATCGCGCGCTTGTAGCCCCGGAGCAGCACGTACGCGAACTCGTCCCAGGCGCCCTCGGACGCGAACTCGGCGAGCTCCGGCTCGGCGTCGAGGTCCACGGGCGCGCGGCCGGCGTCGACGAGCGCGACGACGAAGAACGCGAGCGCGCCGGCGAGCAACGGAGCGTCGGCCGGCGGCTCGGCGGCCGCGTCGGCGTCCGCGGCGAGCGCCGACGCGGGCGCCGCGGCCGGCGCGAGGGCGGCGGCGGCCGCGAGCGTCGCCGCGCAGCCCGGCAGGGGCGCCATGCGGCCGCGCGGCGCGGGCCGCGCGGCCTTCGGCGCGGCGGGTGCCCGCAGCGCCGTCGGCGCGGCGAGGCGCCGCGCATCGCAGAGCACGCAGGCCGACGCGGCGCGGAGCGCCAGCGCCGCGACGACGAGGCGGCGCATCGGGTGAGACGCTGGCGGAAGGAGTGCGCGCGCACGGCGGCGCGTCGCGCGCAGAGGCACTGCCACTCGGGAGGGCTTGCTGCTCGATTCAACACCCTTCAACGAGCGCTTCAACCATGCGGTCCCAATCGGCGATTAGGTCATCCCGTCGTCGAGGCGCGCCCGCTTCGTCGCGCTCGCGTCGTCGTCGTCGTCGTCGTCGAGCGCGATCTCGTCCGGGTCGGGCACGTGGCTCGGCGCGAGGAGCGGCGGCGGCGCAGCGGCGGCGGCGCGCGGCGGCGGCAGGTTCATCGCCGCGCGCGGCGGCGGCAGATCCATCGCCGCGCGCGGCGGCGGCAGGTGCATGGCCGCGCGCGGCGGCGGCAGGTTCATCACCGCGCGCGGCGGCGCGAGGTCGAGGGGCGACGGCCGCGGCGCGCCGTCGTCGCCGCCGTCGTCGAGGGCGATCTCGTCGGGGTCGTCGACGCGGGCGCCGCGCGGCGCCGCGGGCGCGGCGCCGAGGCCGGCCCACGGGTCCGACACGACGGCGTCGTAGTCGAACGGCACCGGCTCGCCCGCGCGGCGCGGCGCGCCGCCGCCCTTGCCGCCGCCGCGGCCGCCCTTGCCGCCGCCCTTGCCGCCGCGACCGCCCTTGCCGCCGCGGCCCCGGCCGCCGCCCTTGCCGTTGCGCTGGCGGAAGCCGCCCTTGCCGCCCTTGCCGCCGCCGCCGAAGCGCTGCGGCGCGCCGCCGTAGATGCCGCCCATCGGCGGCGGCGGCGGCGGCGGCGCGCCGCCGCCGCGGCCGAAGGCAAAAGGCAGCATCGCGTCCGCGCGGCGACGCGCGACGCCTGCCGCGACTCGGACGCTGCCGCTGCGCGAGCACCGCGCGCGACGTCGCGGTCGGTCTCGACCAGCTCGAGTTCAATACTCTTCAATATCACTTCTCCAAAGCATCACCTTGCGGTGTTGCACTCCAACGCTGCTTATGTCTTGGGCTGCCCGGCGGAGCTCCGCCCTCGCGCCCGCGCGGTGAGGCGGCTTCCGGAGCCGAAGCCATGGCCAAGGACATGCGCGGCCTCGAGGTCGGCCAGCGCGAGCGACTGACGACGACCCAGACCGACATCCTCACGGTACGCGGCCCCCGCGCGCCCAAAATGCCCACGCCCGCCCCGCGCAGCACATCACGTGGAAG
>NW_008705568.1:1897438-1899170 GCF_000186865.1 Aureococcus anophagefferens | reverse complement strand
CCCCCCCCCCCCCCCCCCCCCGCAGGGCCGCATCCTCGAGACCGTGGACTTCAACAACCCCGTGTCCAACGACCGCGCCGTGTCCCACGGCGGCGACGCCGTGAGCAGCGACGACTCGGCCAAGTCCGAGAAGATCTTCATCGACACGCGGCGCTTCGCGAATCGCGTGCAAGCGGTAGCGCTCGGGGCGGGAACGGGGTGATTCACGTTCGCTTCAACGTGAGCGTTCCGCGCGCGCGCGTTCTACAAAAAGCATCCACGCTTCGAGAGCGCTCCGAGAGATGATCGCCCGTCCCAAAATCAGCCGAAACGAGCGGAAACCGGCCGAGAGAGGAGCCTTTGACGTCGGGAAGTTCGCGCCCGTTTCCCGCCCAGGTGGCGCTGACGGCGTCGCAGTTCACGGGCACGTTCGGCGACGTCAAGCTCGAGACGCTCGACGTGACCATCAAGCACCTCGTCTTCGTCGAGAGCAGCCAGCCCGCGGACTCCGTGAAGATCCCCTGGAACGAGCGCACGTTGATCAGCGTGAACCCGCTCTTCAACAACGGCCTCAAGCGCGAGCTCCCCAAGCCGCGGACGCCCGCGCTCGACGAGCCGACGGCGCTCAAGGACGCGGAGAAGGAGACGCCGACGGTCCTCATCGACAAGGGCTCCAACTTCGTCGTGCTCTTCAAGCTGTCGCGCGCGTCCTTCGAGGCGTCCGCGACGGGCGCGGCGCCCAAAAAAGGTCGAAGCGCCGCGCGGGAGACACGACGCGACTTCGATATATTCGCACGGTTTCGGAAACGCACTCGCCGAGAGAGAGCGAGCCGTCCAAAACGCGGCCGCGACGACGTCGATGTGACACCAATCGATCCGTCCGAAACTCGGCCGAGACGCAAACCACAGGCAAGGCGGCGGACGAGGGCGAGGGCGGCCTGCTGCCCATCTGGAACATCGAGGGCGTGCTGGGCCAGTCGCTGTCGCGGACGCGCGACGAGGTCGCGCACGCCGTGCAGCAGTCCATGAGCGACCTCTTCCCGTGGCTCCGCGTCGGCGACGGGGCGGGACAAGGGCGCGACGTGCCCAACTTTAGAGGCTCCTCTCCCGGCCGGTTTCCACTCGTTTCGGCTGATGTTTGGACGAGCGATCGTCTCTCGGAACGGTCTCGACGCGTGGATGCTTTTCCCGGGACGCGCGCGCGCGGAACGCTCACGTTGAAGCGACGTTGAATCACGCTTTCCCCAGGTCGGCGACGTGCGGCTCTTCGGGTCCGTGCCCATGATCTGCGCGGCGCTGTCGTCGACGGCGCTGCCCCTGCTCAAGCCCCAGTTCATGAAGGCGCGCGACGGCCTCGCCGTGCGGGCCTTCGTGGACATTTTGTTCAAGCAGCTGCTGGGCGTCGAGCCGCGGCTCCGCGACGCGCTGTGTGGAAATCAAATATTCAACCCGACTTCAATGTGCGCGTAATCGAACGATTTGGACCAGACTCTTTCGCTGTGCTTCGAGAACTCGACGAGAGCAATCGATCCGTCCAAAAATCAGCCGAATCGACTTCGATTTGACCGAGCTAGAGATTTCTGAAGTTTGGCCCCGACATCCCAGCTCACTGGTTGATTTGCACACAGGCGACGCGCGCGAGGCGTCGTCCGTCGTGTCGCTGCTCCACGAGCTCTTCCGCCAGATCGACATCAACGGGGACCAGCTCGTGGACTGGGAGGAGTTCACGAACCACACCATCTCCTCGGGCATA
>NW_008705568.1:1890469-1897359 GCF_000186865.1 Aureococcus anophagefferens | reverse complement strand
CTCGACGCTGTGCCGAATTCAACCGCTGGTTTGGGTGGTCCTGACCAAACTTGAGAATTCTCTCGCTCGGTCACATCGACGTCGATTCGGCTGATTTTTGGACGGATCGATGGCTCTCGTCGAGTTCTCGAAGCCCAGCCGAAGAGCTTGTGTCGAACCATTCGAATACGCTCACATTAAAGTCGGGTTGAAGATTTGGTTTCCACACAGGCTCTACGGCGCGGACGAGTTCACGGTGTCCTACGAGCTGGACCTCGGCTACTCGCCGACGTCGTCGGGCGGGCCGAGCGCGCACGGGTCCGTGCAGCTCATGCGCTACGTGCCCGAGCTCGGCCGCATCCTCGTCGTGTCCAAGGATTCGCCCAAGTTCAAGGCCTACGACGCGCTCGGCGGGTTTCAGCACGAGTACTCGTTCGACGCGGGCGGCGAGAACGGCGGCCCCGCGTCGCCGACGGCGCGCGGCGGCGGCGCGGACGCCGAGGCGCCGTCCGAGGGCGTCATCCACGACCTGATCTACATTTCGGAAAGGCAGACCTTGGTGGCGGCGCTGTCGGACCACGCGATCCACCTGCTCACGGAGCAGCTCAGCAGCGCGGGCAAGCACCGGACGTACAAGTCCGCGGGCGTCATCGTCACGCACTCGCTCCACCGCATGCTCGTCTGGAGCCCGACGGCGGACCGGCTCTTCTCCGTGGACACGTACTCGAAGCTCTACAACTGGTCCCTCGACTCGGCCGTGCGGTCGCAAAAGTTCGCGGCGGCGCGGGACGCGCGCGCGACGCGCCCGACTTCCAAGGCTCCCCTCTCGGCTCGTTTCGCCCGATGTTTGGACGAGCCATCATCTCTCGGAACGGTCTCGACGCGTCGATGGTGTCTCGAGAACGCGGAACGCGCGCGTCGAAGCGACGTCGAACCGCCCGCGTCCCGCCCAGGTTCGCGTCGCCGCCGTTCGCGCCGCACGGCGACATCCTCATGGACGCGATCTTCATCAAGGAGAAGGGCCTCCTGGCGACGTGCGGCCTCGACAAGAAGATCAAGCTCTGGGGCATCGAGAATCTGAGGCCGCGGGGCACGCTTCTCGGCCACAAGCTCGGCGTCCGCGCGATCTCCTACGCGCAGTCCGTCCTGATCTCGGGCGGCTTCGACAACGAGGCCATCGTCTGGGACATCACGTCCCACGAGATCCTCTGCACCATGAGCGGCCACCAGCACGCCATCGGCACGGTGGAGATCATCGCGCCGTCCGCGGAGAGCGTCTGCGTCGTCACGCTCGACGACAGCGGCGAGTGCCGCTACTGGCGCCTCACGAACCACGGCAGCCGCGTCGAGTGCATCGACTGCTTCAAGCTACCCTTCACGGACCCGAGCGGGCCCACGCGAAGCGTCGTCATGCCCTGGAACCGGAAGCACGTCGTCGACGACTTCCCGGACCTCTTCTTCGGCGGGTCGCGCGTCTACCACATGGTTCCCGTCAAGACGATGCGCGAGTTCGCGCCGCCGAGCTCGTCGATCTACAACTCGACGTCCTACCAGTTCGTCTCCGCCGTGGGCAACACGGTCCACGTCTGGGACTCGCGCACGGGCCGCTACCTCGAGCGCTTCCGCGTCGACAAGCGCGAGATCTCGTCCATGTGCTTCGACATGCCGCGGATGCGGCGCGTCTTCCTGGGCACGGAGAGCGGCGCGATCGCGACGCTCAACTACGTCACGGGCGAGGTCCTCGCGGTCTGCGCGGCCCACGACCGGGAGGTGAGCGGCCTCGTGTTCTGCGAGCTCACGAAGTGCGTCATCTCCTACGGCGCGGACAGAAGGCTCCACGTGCTCAAGGACGTCAAGTCGTCGCTGTCCGTGCTCCGGACCGCGGAGAACGCGCGCAAGGGCGCGACGCTCACGTGCCTGGCCTACAGCGCGCCCCTGTCGCTCATCGCGACGGGCGACTCCGAGGGCGGCCTCGTGCTCTGGGACTTCCAGACGCTCCAGCAGCACGCGTTGATCCGCCTCGAGGGGCCCGCGGCCGCGTGCGCGGTGCTCGACCCCTACCCGCTGCTCGCGACGGGCGACACGGACGGCGTCGTGCGCCTCTGGCAGCTGGGCCTCGACGCGGGCTACGTGACCGTCGACCCGCTCTGCGTCATGGGCCCGCCGGAGGACGGCACGATCGGCAACCCGGCCGCCGCGGATCGCCGGCCCGGGTCCCCGGCGCGCGAGTCCAACTCGACGCCGAGCATCACGGGCCTCGCCTTCCTCCACAAGCACCGGCTCCACGACGGCGCGGCCATCGAGGGCAGCTTCAAGGGCGACCGCGCGCGCCGCGCGACGCTCCGCCACCTCAGCGCCGACGCCGCGAAATCCGCGAGCACCTGTGTGGAAACCGACCAGCGAGCTGGGACGTCGGGGCCAAAACGAGAAATCTCGAGCTCGGTCAAATCGAAGTCCATTTGGCTGATTTTTGGACGAGTCGTTTTCTCTCGTCGATTTCTCGAAGCACAGCCAAAGAGCCTACCGTTCCATGACGCTCACCTTGAATTCGGGTTGAAGATTTGATTTCCACACAGGCGTCGACGCGCGAGCTCGACAAGTACGACGGCGAGGTGCTCGTCGCGTCGACGGACGCGGGCACGCTCGCCTGCTGGCACTTCGACTTCGTCCACGCCGAGTTCCCGCACCGCACGCTGCCCGTGCTCGAGGCCGAGCGCGCCCCCCGCGCGCGAAACTTTCGGCCGCCGGGCCGCGCGCGGACTCGGGACCGCGCGAGCTCGCGTCGACGTCGACCGACGCTCGGACGCGCCGTTCGACGTCTCCGCGGAGGCCCGTTCGAAACGTCGACGTCGCCGCGACGCGCCGCCCCGCCGCAGGTGCCCGCCGTTCGCGTCGAACTTCAAGCCGTACCGCAAGGTGCTCCGCGACATGCAGCGCTGCGACGAGGCGAGCCAGGTCCTCACGGCGCGGCCCGGCGACTGCCCGGCCTTCGCCGCGGACGCGCGGTGCCTCGCGCACGACGAGTCCGTGCTCCAGTGCCTCGTCGTCGACAGCCCGCCCTGCGTCTACTCGACGTCTGGCGCTGCGTGGAAATCAACCGCTGGTTTGGGACGTCCCGACCAAACTTTGAAATTCTCTCGCTCGGTCACATCGAAGTCGACTCGGCTGATTTTTGGACGGATCGATTGCTCTCGTCGAGCTCTCGAAGCACAGTGGACGTGCTTGCGTCGAAGCACTCGAATACGCTCGCATTGAATTCGGGTTGAAGATTTGAGTTCCACGCAGGTCCGGCGACGGGTTCCAGCGGCTGTGGGACCCGCGGACGCTCCGCGCGCTCGGCGAGTTCGAGCTGCCGAACCGCCTCGAGGACGACGCGAAGCGCACGATCCCGGAGAAGAAGGACTGGGACTACTTCTTGAAGGAGGCGCCGGCGGTGACGGCCGACGACGAGCGCGTCGCGCGCGAGCTGCTCCGCGCGACGGCGCCGAAGAAGGTGTCGCTCCGGACGCGGTTCCAGCGCGCCGTGAAGCGCGTCATGACGCTGGGCGCCTTCGGCGGCGTCGTCGAGATCGAGGACGGCCACGAGAAGACGGAGGAGGAGATCCTCGAGGAGTGGGAGCGGCTCCGCGAGTCGCGGCCCGAGGCTGGGCAGCAAAAGAGAGCGAAATTCCCAACTTCAAAGGCTCATATCTCGGCCGTTTTCCACTCGTTTCGGCTGATTTTTGGACGAGCGATCGTCTCTCGGAACGGTCTCGAAGCGTGGATGCTTTTTCCGGAACGCGCGCGCGCGAAACACTCACGTTGAAGCGACGTTGAATCACTCTTTTGCTGCCCAGGCCCGAGGGCGCGCGCGAGCGGACGAAGCTCCGCCAGGGCAAGCGCGACGACCTCCAGGCGAAGAAGGACGACGACGCGAAGCGGCGCCTCAAGGCCGGCGTCATCCGGCGCAACGCGCTCACGCAGATCGGCAAGCGGCACCGGCCGACGCGCGACGCCAAGTCCGTGCCGCTCCAGCGCGTCGAGAAGTTCGCGGCGTCCGCGGAGAAGCACGGCACGAACGCCTTCAGCGACAAGAGCATCAACGGCGGCCTCAAGGCCGGCTTGTTCGACGTCGAGGGCTACCAGCAGCTCAAGGGCATCGCGCGGTTCCCGGAGCGGCGGACCGCGTACGCGCCAGGGCAGGACAAGAGAGATTCAACGTCGCTTCAACGTGAGTGTTCCGCGCGCGCGCGTTTCGGAAACAGCACCCACGCTTCGAGAGCGCTCCGAAAGATGATCGCTCGTCCAAAAATCAGCCGAAACGAGCGGAAAACGACCGAGATAGGAGCCTTTGAAGTTGGGAATTTCGCACCCTTTTCCTGCCCAGGTACGCGCGCCGCGTCGACGGCGGGCCCTCCGAGGACCTGCCCGTCGCCGACGACGAGCCCCACCTCAAGCGGTCCCAGTCCCTCATCACGCTCAAGAAGACGTCGAAGCTGAACGCGCGGCGCGAGCTCGCGGAGGACGTCGTGCCCCTCGTCGACGCGTCCGCGCTGCCGCGGCGCCGCGACGACGACGGCTCCGCGAGCAGCGACGACGAGTCGCGGAGCTCGGCGGCGCACCTGAGCCGGTCGACGAGCCGCCACATGGAGCGCATGGCCGCCGCGATGCAGACGGCGGACGGCCCCGAGGGCCGGCGGCCGTCGCGCGCGCCGCGGCGGAGCTCGTCGATCTACCGCGGCGGCGGCCGCGGCTCCGTCGCCGGCGCGCCGGCCAAGGTCGACATCGAGCAGGTCGTCAAGCCCCACTACACCATGGCGGACGTCGAGTCGTTCCGCGACAGCTTCAACTTCGTCGACGTCGACCTCAGCGGCATGATCAACATGGAGGAGTGGTTCCTCTTCCTCGGCCGCATGAACCAGAAGCTGAGCCCCATCGAGTCGCAGCTCCTGTTTTTGCACATCGACAAGGACCGCGACGGCGAGATCCAGGGCAGCAAAAGAGAGCGAAATTCCCAACTTCAAAGGCTCCGATCTCGGCCGTGTTCCACTCGTTTTGGCTGATTTTTGGACGAGCGATCATCTCTCGGAACGGTCTCGAAGCGTGGATGTTTTTTCGGGAACGCGCGCGCGCGGAACAATCACGTTGAAGCGACGTTGAATCACTCTTTTGCTGCCCAGGCGAGATCACGATGCGCGAGCTCCTCGCGATCGTGTTTCAGAAGGCGACCGCGAAGCAGCTCAACACGATGCACCGCCACCTCTGGGACCTCCACCTCCGCGACGCGACGGAGCGCAAGCAGCGCGACATCGAGAAGTTGGTGAAGAAGAAGCAGAAGGAGATGTTCACGGACGTGCCGGGCCACGACGCGGCCGACGCGGGCGCGTAGGGGGTGTGTTGGCGGGTGTTGGGCGGCTAAGTCTCAAGAGCACAGCGTATTAAGAGCCCAGGCGTGGCGTGCTCCGATTCGGAGGGCTTCTTCATTTGCCCTTGGCGGCCGCGCGCGCGTGCCAGCGCTGGGCTTCGTCGGCATCGGCTTCGACGCCCGTTCCATCTCGGTACAAGTTCCCGAGGTAGCGCATTGCATCGCCGTAGCCCTGGTCAGCGGCGAGCCTCATGTAGGCGAACACCGTCTCGAGCTTCAAGAAGTTCTCTGTCTCGGAGTCGAATCGCTCTACAGTATGGTCGTCGAATCGCTCTACGGCATGGTCGCGCAGGAAACGCGCATATTCGTATTGGCCTTCCGCGTCGCCGCGATCCGCGGCCATTTCGAAAGAAACCATCGCCACCCCGAGATCCTGTTCGACTCGAGATCCCGTAGGAGGAAACTGGTACAGCCAACCAAGCTTGATCATCGACCGCACGTCCCCGCGAATCGCCGCGCGCATCCAGTAATCCGCAGCCGTACGCCCGCACGTCACGAGACCGAGGTGGCCACCGAAGTGCTCGGATCCCAAGCGCTCGAGCGCTTCTGGGACGAGGTTCTCCGCGTGGTGTTGAATCCGAGCCAGGAATTCCGCTCCGTCCCTCGGCCACGGAACGCGACAGAGCGGACACGGCTTACCGATGAGCCTGAGCCAGCAGGCGTGGCAGAACATCTTGGCGCAGCAGAATCTGATCTCCCCTGGATAATCGGGCGCATCTTCATCGGCCCAGGCTTCCCAGCAGACCGGGCACTCGCCTCCGAATCGCGCCGACCGCACCGTCGCTACCTGCCGCGGCTCCGGCTCCGCGTTGACGTCCAGCTCTCCCAGCGCGACGACGCACTGCCGGTACGCGCCCTTGCTGACAATCGGGTCGGGCACGTATGCCCCGCGCGCAGATCGGGTGTTGCGGCGCGAAAATGCACGGGCCTGCGCGATGAGGCCATCTTTACGCGCGTATTCCGCGCGGATGATCGACTCCCTGTGCGTCTCCGGGCCGTAGAGCACCCCGCGCGACGGCGACTGCGTCGGCACCTCCAAATGCGGCACGTCCGTGCCAAGGGCCACGTCCTGGTCCGCCTGCCCCGCGCGCTCGTCGTCGCGGTTCCGCTCGCGGTTCCGCGCGGCCGCGTCGTCCGCTTCCCCCCGCGTCGCGGGGCCGTAGAATACCTCGACCGGAGGCGACGGCGGGCGCGTCGGCGCGTCCGCCCGCGGCGCGTCGCCCGTCGCTTCCGCCCCGCCCGTCGCCTCCGCCTCGCCCGGCGCGTCCGATTGCATCGCTTCTGTGAGTCCGCTTTACAAGTAGTATTGGACTTCCGTGGGGCGCACCGCCGGAGGCGAGGTCCACCGCCGCACCACGGGCCGTTTCGTGCCTGATACGCGAGGCTCTGTGCTCGTGACTCACGGAGCCGTGGCGGCGTCGAGTTGAGAGCTGAGATGTAGATTTCGCGGACTGCTCGCTAATTTTTTACCAGTGAAGAGTAGACCCGAGGGGCAAGGAGTACCGTC
>NW_008705568.1:1887678-1890419 GCF_000186865.1 Aureococcus anophagefferens | reverse complement strand
GGCGTTGTGTTAAACGCATACGTATGCGGGATCGAGTGGCTGTGAGAGCTCAGAAGCGCACTGACAGCCGGTTCCCAACCCACCCCGCATGGCGGGCGACGAGGACTGGGCCCCGGGCCTGGTGCCGTGGGGCATGGAGCAGCCCTCCCCGGGCCCCTCCCCCTCACCACGCACGTCTTGCACTTCTTCTCACCCATCCGCCTAAGGTCACCAAGTACTACAAGGATTGCACACCGAGCAGTGAACTGGTCGAGAGTATCAACGCTACGATGCCGGATCAAATTAAGAGGTCAGATGTGGACTTGGATCGACTTGCTTCGGGTCTTGCTTCGGAGCTGGATAAAGAGTTCGAGAATGACGATGATGGCATGGATGGGATGAATGCTCTTATGGATGATTCGCAAGCCCCGGCACCTGCTACACGAACTTCTCCGACTCCTGCTGTGACTTCTGACTCGCCTGTGCCTCCTTCGTATATGCCTCCGTACGCTAATCCGAGCATCATCTCAAATTCCAATCAATTCTTCAGTGGAGCTCCAATGCATGCCCATCAAGCCATGCCTTTGACTCCACTGCCCATGTACCATCATCCCATGCATTCCATGCCCCATCAATCCATGCCTCAGATGCACCATGCACCTCCTGCGACTCCGAGGGGCAATACTGGGAACTTGATCGCAAAGATTTCGGAACTGAATGATCTCCTGACGGCCCGGGCTATTACCCAGAGCGAATTCGATACTCTCAAACGAAATTTGCTGTCGTCTCCGCGATGATGGCGCATCTGGGACGTGCTCCGATTCTGCGATCCTGTTCTGCCAGGATCTGCCCCGACGCCTCCCTACTTCTTAACTATCTTATCGTACTCTTCGTTCTGTACTCCCTACTCCTCTGTACTCCTAAAAGTATAGTCCGGATTTCTATGGGGCATACTGCTCCGGGTTTCTCCACATCGGCCGGCCTGCTACCACAAGAGCACGGGTCCGCGCTCGACGACACACAAGGCGATGTCGTCGCAAGTGAGTGCGCATGTTTTCGATGCGGTACTCCGTGGCGACGTCGAGACCCTGCGCGAGTGGCTCACGTCGGGCACTCGTGATTTGAACGAGTGGTTTTGGTACAGTCTCGATAAAGCCTTCGGGGACGACGTGGATCCTGAGGACATTTGCGCCTGCCGTGGTGCTCTTCTACATTGCGCGTGCGACCAAGGAGGGATGGGATGTTTAATTGCCGCCGAGCAGGATCAGCGCGCCGTCGTGAGCGCGCTGCTGGTACACGGTGCTGACGCGAACGCGGTCGATGGCGATGGGCTTACTCCTTTGCACCACTCGTCGAATCTTGACTTGTCCGCGATGCTGCTCGACGCGGGCGCTGATATTGACGCGCGAGCCGATGTGAGAAACAACTGTGAAACGCCGTTGATGTCCAGCGTGCACAACCCGGACCTCGTACGCCTCTTGGTCAGGCGCGGCGCGGACTTTTCTTTGATGGACGATGATGGCCTCGATGCGGAAGCGTATGCGCGCAACCCACACCTTCTAGGGCCTCCGACCCAGATCACGGACTTCCGCGTCGCGGACTTCCTCGCGGGAGTCAAGGCCGCGGGTTCGGATCGAAAATACCTGAACGAACCGCGAGTCCAGCTTTTGATGCTCCGCGCGCTCTGCGCTCGCGGCCGGGCGACGGCGCCGACCGTCATCTTCGAGCGCCTCTTCGGCGCGCCGGCCTCTCACGGACCGCGACGCCTAGGCGGGCCCTCCCCCTCCGCGCCCGTAGAGACATGCGACCTGGGGAGCCCGGTAGCTTGGTGGACCCGGCGCGCGACGCTCAGCCGTCGACGACGTCGTCGGTCTTCTCTGGAAAGTACTTCTGAACTCCGGCCCGGATGATGTTCTGGTGTATACTATACTATGGATTCAAGTTAGACATCTAACCGCCTCTTCGGCGCGAGCGCGGAAGACCCGCGCGCGCTTCCGCTGGAGGTCTTCTGGCTCGTGCTCGCCTTTCTGGCGCGCGGACCGCGACGTCTAGAGCCCCGCTGTAATTCGTGGACACCACTGGCCATTAGAGGATTGGTTACGCGGACTGCGAGAGACGCTCTTACTGCGGCCGGGGGACTACTCCCCGGGGCGGGCGTGGTGAGACTGGGATGCACGGCGGGAGGGATGGGGATCGTGGGATGGCGGCCGTCCGTCGCGAGGAGCGTCGGCCTAGGCCGCGCCCTCGTCGCCCTCGTCGACCTCGTCGAGCTCCTGGGCCGCGGGCTTGGCGGCGTCGGCCGCGGCCCCGCCGGGGGCGTGGCCGCGGGAGACCCAGAATGTCTGGTACGCGATGATCCGAGCGGAGTTCGCGTGGGAGCGCATGATGGAGGCGTGTGCGATCGTTACATCCACGGCCACCCAAAAGATTTGGTCGAAGTCGACGATGACCGAGCCCTCGTTCGCGGCGTCGAGCAGCTCCTGGAGGCGTTCCGTCTCCTCGATGAAGCTCAGCCACATCGCGACACTGAGCTTGAAGTAGGGGAGGTTGATGTCGTAGATGTAGCGGCGCACCGGGTCGAGGTCGTTGCTCGAATCCATCTCTTCTACGAAGGTCAGGATGGCTTCCGCGAGCGGCATGGGCTCGCCGCCGAGGTAGCCGCGGATGACGGTAAGCGGCGCGCACGACCCCTCACCCTCGTCGGTCACGAGGCCAAAGCGGACGGCGATCACGAACACCTCCGGCGGGACGATGATGGGCGG
>NW_008705568.1:1836641-1887628 GCF_000186865.1 Aureococcus anophagefferens | reverse complement strand
AGCGCACTGACAGCCGGATTCCCAACCCACCCCGCATGGCGGGCGACGAGGACTGGGCCCCGGGCCTGGTGCCGTGGGGCATGGAGCAGCCCTCCCCGGGCCCCTCCCCCTCACCACGCACGTCTTGCACTTCTTCTCACCCATCCGCCTAAGGTCACCAAGTACTACAAGGATTGCACACCGAGCAGTGAACTGGTCGAGAGTATCAACGCTACGATGCCGGATCAAATTAAGAGGTCAGATGTGGACTTGGATCGACTTGCTTCGGGTCTTGCTTCGGAGCTGGATAAAGAGTTCGAGAATGACGATGATGGCATGGATGGGATGAATGCTCTTATGGATGATTCGCAAGCCCCGGCACCTGCTACACGAACTTCTCCGACTCCTGCTGTGACTTCTGACTCGCCTGTGCCTCCTTCGTATATGCCTCCGTACGCTAATCCGAGCATCATCTCAAATTCCAATCAATTCTTCAGTGGAGCTCCAATGCATGCCCATCAAGCCATGCCTTTGACTCCACTGCCCATGTACCATCATCCCATGCATTCCATGCCCCATCAATCCATGCCTCAGATGCACCATGCACCTCCTGCGACTCCGAGGGGCAATACTGGGAACTTGATCGCAAAGATTTCGGAACTGAATGATCTCCTGACGGCCCGGGCTATTACCCAGAGCGAATTCGATACTCTCAAACGAAATTTGCTGTCGTCTCCGCGATGATGGCGCATCTGGGACGTGCTCCGATTCTGCGATCCTGTTCTGCCAGGATCTGCCCCGACGCCTCCCTACTTCTTAACTATCTTATCGTACTCTTCGTTCTGTACTCCCTACTCCTCTGTACTCCTAAAAGTATAGTCCGGATTTCTATGGGGCATACTGTACTCCGGGTTACTCCACATCGGCCGGCCTGCTACCACAAGAGCACGGGTCCGCGCTCGACGACACACAAGGCGATGTCGTCGCAAGTGAGTGCGCATGTTTTCGATGCGGTACTCCGTGGCGACGTCGAGACCCTGCGCGAGTGGCTCACGTCGGGCACTCGTGATTTGAACGAGTGGTTTTGGTACAGTCTCGATAAAGCCTTCGGGGACGACGTGGATCCTGAGGACATTTGCGCCTGCCGTGGTGCTCTTCTACATTGCGCGTGCGACCAAGGAGGGATGGGATGTTTAATTGCCGCCGAGCAGGATCAGCGCGCCGTCGTGAGCGCGCTGCTGGTACACGGTGCTGACGCGAACGCGGTCGATGGCGATGGGCTTACTCCTTTGCACCACTCGTCGAATCTTGACTTGTCCGCGATGCTGCTCGACGCGGGCGCTGATATTGACGCGCGAGCCGATGTGAGAAACAACTGTGAAACGCCGTTGATGTCCAGCGTGCACAACCCGGACCTCGTACGCCTCTTGGTCAGGCGCGGCGCGGACTTTTCTTTGATGGACGATGATGGCCTCGATGCGGAAGCGTATGCGCGCAACCCACACCTTCTAGGGCCTCCGACCCAGATCACGGACTTCCGCGTCGCGGACTTCCTCGCGGGAGTCAAGGCCGCGGGTTCGGATCGAAAATACCTGAACGAACCGCGAGTCCAGCTTTTGATGCTCCGCGCGCTCTGCGCTCGCGGCCGGGCGACGGCGCCGACCGTCATCTTCGAGCGCCTCTTCGGCGCGCCGGCCTCTCACGGACCGCGACGCCTAGGCGGGCCCTCCCCCTCCGCGCCCGTAGAGACATGCGACCTGGGGAGCCCGGTAGCTTGGTGGACCCGGCGCGCGACGCTCAGCCGTCGACGACGTCGTCGGTCTTCTCTGGAAAGTACTTCTGAACTCCGGCCCGGATGATGTTCTGGTGTATACTATACTATGGATTCAAGTTAGACATCTAACCGCCTCTTCGGCGCGAGCGCGGAAGACCCGCGCGCGCTTCCGCTGGAGGTCTTCTGGCTCGTGCTCGCCTTTCTGGCGCGCGGACCGCGACGTCTAGAGCCCCGCTGTAATTCGTGGACACCACTGGCCATTAGAGGATTGGTTACGCGGACTGCGAGAGACGCTCTTACTGCGGCCGGGGGACTACTCCCCGGAGTCAAGGCAGCGGGGTCGTGGCGACAATACGTCCGAGCGCCACGCGTGGAGCTCTTGCTCCTGCGCGCGCTCTGCGCTCGCGGCCGGGCGACGGCGCCGACCGTCATCTTCGAGCGCCTCTTCGGCGCGCCGGCCTCTCCCGCCCGCCCGCCCGCGCTTCCGCGGGAGGTCTTCTGGTTCGTGCTCTCCTTCTGGCGCACGGACCGCGACGCCTAGGCGGGCCCTCCCCCTCCGCGCCCGTAGAGACATGCGACCTGGGGAGCCCGGTAGCTTGGTGGACTCGGCGCGCGACGCTCAACCGTCGACGACGTCGTCGGTTTTTTCCGGAAAGTACTTCTAAACTCCGGCCCGGATGATGTTCTGGTCGCACCAGGGCCGCGAGGGCGAAGGCGGGGGACGAGCCCTCGTCCACGGGTCATCGACTCGGCCACCGTCGCGGTCGCGACGCCGGAGGTCGCCGTCGTCGTCCCCGCGAGAATCGTCCTGGCGTCCGCCGAGTGGGACCAGGCGGCCCGCGGCCCCAAGCTCATGAGCTACGCGGGCACTGCTCCCATAACGCTGCACGTTGCAAGACAAAGTGACCCGCAGAACTAATTACCGCGCGTACGAAAGGGCAAGCTCGAGTATCCGCCGCGACTTTTCGGGTCCGTGCGTTTCTAGTACACGGAAGGTGTTCTTGGAAAGCTCGTGGCCCTTGGTGGCCGCGCGCGCGAAGCAGCGTTTGGCTTCATCAAAGTCGGCCTCAACGCCCTCTCCTTTGAAGTAACAGCAACCGAGCTCGTGCTCCGCGTGCGTGTAGGTCTGCTCCGCGGCGAGCTTGTAGCACCTGAAAGCTTCCACGAAATTCCGGTCTTCGCGTAGCATCGTCCCGAGCCCGCACTGGGCCGCCGCGTTGCCTCGGTCGCTAGCAATCCGATAGAGCTTCATCGCCTTCTTCCGGTCCATCTGAACGCCGTCTCCAGTGGCGCGCAAGACCCCAAGATTGACCATTGCATCCACGTTCCCGAGCTGAACGGCTCTTTTGTAAATCTTCGCGGCCTTCTTCCCAGATTTCACGATGTCGAACTTACCACCAAAGTGATAGGCAGCTCCCAAGCAGCAAATGGCCTCAGGCACGTCGTTTTCCACGTGGCGCCGAAGTTGAGCCAGCTGCGCCGCGCCGTCAAGCAGCGGCGCCCGGCAGAGAGCACACGGCCCGTCGCCGATCCTCTCCTCGCACGACGCGCAGACCTTCCGGCAGCAACAAACTCGGAATTTCGGCTCGACGTTCACGTCCCACTCCTCGTAGCAGACCGGGCACCGCGGCCCGTCGCGGGCCACCGGCTCCGGCTCCGGCTCCGCCTCCCGGCGCGCGCGCGCTGCCTCGAATTCCGCCGCGATGCGCGCGCGCGCCGCGTCCGCGTCCGACCGCGGCGCGGGGCCGTAGAACACTTCTGGCGGCGGCGACGGCGGCGGCGTCGGCGACTCGGCCCGCGCCGCGTCCGCGGCCCGCTCGTCCCGGATCTTCTCACACGCCTTCCGGTGGCCCCGGTCGCGCCAATCGATGATCAAGCAGTCCTTCGAGCAGTACGCGGCGGCCTCGTGCGGCAGGGCCCACAAATGAGTTTGGCCTTGTCTCCGCATATAGAGCATGCTTTGAGCAACGTATACACCTTCAACCGCGCCTTCAGGTCCTCGAGCTCGCGGAGTTTTTGGGCGGAGTAGAGCATGGCAAACTCTCGCTGAAAACGATTCGGTGCTCTTGTGGCAGACGTGCGCCTGGGCCTGCGACCACAAAAGCGACGGGTCCGCGCGCGACGACACACAAGGCGATGTCGTCGCAAGTGAGTGCGCATGTTTTCGATGCGGTACTCCGTGGCGACGTCGAGACCCTGCGCGAGTGGCTCACGTCGGGAGATCGAGATTTGAACGAGCAGTTTTCGTACAGTGTCCGTCTGGAACGAGACGCACTCGCCGAAGATGTAAACGTCGCCCAGCTCGACGATGACCGTGAGCATCTTGATGGCCGTGTCCCGGTGCGGCGGCAGGTACCCGGGCTTCAGGCTCGCCGCGAAGTCGCGCGTGCCGTCCTGCGTCGACCGGTAGATGCGCTGCCACTCGCGCAGGTGCTTCGCGAGGGCGCCCGTGCCCGTGCCCCACTGGGTGTACGTGCCGCGGTTGCACGGCCGGTCGCCCGGGAAGGCGTCCTTGCAGCGGAAGTGGAAGACCTTGACCTGCACGACCTTGACCATGCCCGCGGCGTTCCGCACGTCCGAGCGCCGCGAGTCGAGCTCTTGCTGCTGCGCGAGCTCTGCTCGCGTGGCCGAGCGACGCCGCCGGCTGTCACGCTGCGGACGCTCTCCCGGGAGACCGTGATCTTCGAGCGCCTCTTCGGCGCGAGCGCGGAAGACCCGCGCGCGCTTCCGCTGGAGGTCTTCCGGCTCGTGCTCGCCTTCTGGCGCCCGGACCGCGACGTCTAGAGCCCCGCCCTCGCGCATGATCCCTCTCGCCGATCCCGCGACCCCGCTGCACAAACTAAAGAGAGCCCGGCAGCTTAGCGGACCCCGCGGCGCGGCGCTCACTCCTCGATGACGCACTCGTCGTCGGTCTTCTCCGGGAAGTACTTCTGGATGATGTTCCGGTCGCACCAGGGCGCGAGGGCGAGGGCGAGGGGCGATGCGCGCGGGCACGATGACGCGCGCGAAGTTGATGAAGACCTGCGGCGGGGGCGCGGCCGTCGCGCGGCGCCGCGGCGGCGACGGTCCGACGCGCGAGCTCGAAACGCGCGCGACGTCGCCTTCGGCCGTCCGCGAGCGATGCGCGCGCGCCTCGCACGCCCGCGCGCACAGCCCTCGTTGCATCGCAAAAAAACAAAAGAAGAAGTCCCGCGCGGGCCCGAGCGAAGACGTAGCCGGCGACGGCCTCCTTGCCTTCCACGGAGGACACGTCCGGCAGGGAGCCCGTCGTGTAGGCGACGGCGGCGATGGCCAGCGGCACGCTGCCGAGCCAGAAGGCGAACTCCGTGATCGTGTAGGCCGCGATGCCCGCCTTGCCCGACTGCTTGACGCGAGTCATCGGATCGACGCGGCACTCCTCGGGCACGCGCGGGTCCTCCTTGAGGCCCCACTGGATGAGGAACTCGTCGACGTCGCTCACCTCGACGTCGAGGAGCTGGACCTCCGTCGCTTTCTCCTCGGTCTTCGCCTCGCGCAGCGGCGCGGGCGCGCGGCGGCCGGCGCGGGACACCGGCGCGACGAGCGCGTGCGCGGCCGTCGCGGCGAGGAGCGCGGCGAGGGCGGCCTTCATGGCTGGCATGGTCGGTGGACTCGGAGGCGTGACCCGCGCGCGACGGCGCGGCTTGGGCTTGCGATCTATCGGTGCGTCCCCGCCGCCGGAGAGCTCATGAGCTCAACCGAGCGCTTGCCGTCGAAGTTGCCGTCGCTCGACGCCTCGCGCGCCGCTTCTTACTACTCCTAGACGCGGCGCGCGTCGTCGCGGATCGGGTTCGGGGACGCGGCGTCGTCGAGGGGCGACTGGAGGGACCGGCGCTCGGGCGTGTAGCCCGGCGACGTCGCGGGCCCCGGCGACTCCTGGGAGACGAGCTCGACGTCGCGGCTAGACGGCGTGGTCGGCGTCTGCGCCTACCGGGGACAGTTCGACGGCGTGCTGCGGCGGGGCGCGCCCCTCGCGCGCGCGCGGCGGCCGGCGGACGCGGGGCGCAGGCACCGTCCGCGGCGACGAGAAGAGCGCCGTCGGGCTCTGCAGCGACCGCCGGCCCTCCTCCTCGTCCCTGGCCCAGCGCTCGTGCCACGCGGGCCCCAGGGAGCTGCGGCGCTTCGTGCGCTCCGACACCGTGTGGTCCATGCGCAGGTCCACGTGGTGCGCGTGGTGCACCTGCGGGGGCGCGCCGTCGCGCGGTCCGAGGCGCGGGGGGGCGCGGCGGAGACGCGCCCCGCCCTCCGTGTGGTAGAGGTCCATCTCGTGGGGGTCCGGCTCGCGCTCCTCGACCCAGACGCTGCCCCGCTTCGCGGCGCGGCCGACGTCGTGCGCGTGCTTGGACCGCGCGTCGTCGGCCGCGGCCGGCGACGGCAGCAGGTCCGCCTGTGTGCAAATCAACCAGTGAGCTGGGACGTCGGGGCCAAACTTCAGAATTCTCTAGCTCGGTCAAATCGAAGTCGATTCGGCTGATTTTTGGACGAATCGATTGCTCTCAGCGAGTTCTCGAAGCACGGCGGAAGTGATCGTGTCAAAACATTCGAATACGCGCACATTGAAGTCGGGTTGAAGATTTGATTTGCACACAGAGATCCGCGTGCGTCGTCGCGAAGCCGAAGTCGCCGTCGTCCGGCGGCGGCGGCGCCTCGCCGTCGTCCGGCGGCGCCCAGTCCTCCGCGGAGTGGACGGAGAGCGACCGGAGGCTCTTGGACGTGCTGTCCGACGCCTCCGCGAGCTGGATCGTCTTGCTGTCGAGCGCGAACTTGGCGACGTAGGTCGGGTTCAGCTTGAAGTTGTAGCTCTCGAGGCCCTGGATGCGCACGTGGGACCGGACGCCGTCGTCGGGCTCGACGGCGCGCCGCTGGAGCTCCTCGCGGTAGCGCCGGAGCACGCCGCGCTTCAGCAGCTTCTGCGCGAGGTTCCGCTCGAGGCACGCGGTGCTCAGGGCCTGGAAGTAGTCCGGGAAGTTGTAGCCCTGCTGCTCGATGAGGTCCCGGAAAAAAGCCGCCGCGTCGCAGCAGCCGCACCGCGCGAGGACGCCCGCGACGGCGTCGCGCGCGAAGCCGACGTCGTTGAGCGCGACGCGGAGCACCTTCCGCGCGACCATGCAGAGGAGCACGGCGAGCACGACGACGTGGGGCGCCGCGTTGCGGTGGCCCAGGCGCTCGAGGGCGAGCGGGCCGCCGCCGCGGTCGTCGTCGAAGAACGCGTAGCCGGCGGCGGCCGTCGCGTTCGCGCCCGGCGCCGTCGTCGCCATGGCGCCGACGCCGGCGACGTCGTTGGCGACGATGTCCGGGTTCGTCCACATCCAGACGGCGACGCAGGTCCGCAGGAACACCGCCGTCGGGACGAAGGACGAGAAGAGGAGCGCGAGCTGGTTCGTGAGCGTCTGGGGTATCGCGTAGAACTTGGAGAAGAGGAACTTGTCGATGGCGTACTGGCACGCGAAGACGGCGAGGCAGAGCACGTTCAGCAGGGGCACGCCCGCGGAGAAGAGCGTGCACAGCACGAGGAACTTGATCTGCACCGCGTAGCGGACCTCGAACTTCATCGCGCGGCCGGTGTAGACCTGGGCAGCAAAAGGGTGATTCAACGTCGCTTCAACGTGAGTGTTCCGCGCGCGCGCGTTCCGGAAACATCACCCATGCTTCGAGAGCGCTCCGAGAGATGATCGCTCGTCCAAGAATCAGCCGAAACGAGTGGAAAACGGCCGAGAGAGGAGCCTTTGAAGTTGGGAATTTCGCTCTCTTTTGCTGCCCTGGTGTAGACCTGGTTCAGGCCCGCCTGCGTCATCTGGCGCGTGCGCGACACGTCGTTGGAGAAGCCCCGGTCGTAGAAGCGGGCGAAGCGGCCCGCGGCGTAGGCCGCGGCGTAGCACGCGACGTCGCTGAGGAACGACAGCGCGAGCGACAGGAAGATGGCCTTGGCGACGGCGTCGTACCAGTCCGCGGAGAAGTCGTCGTAGCCGCCGCGCATGACGCCGAACTCGCGGACCCGGGACGTCGCCCGGGGCTTGAAGGCGTCGAACTTGTTGAGGTTGCCGTTGATGAGCACGGCGAGCAGGCCCGTGTTGATGATCGACGCGACCGCGAGCTTCGTCGTCAGCGACCGCATCTGCTTCGTGCGCGACGCGTGGCGCTCCGCCTCGGTCAAAAAGTCGGCGATGTACTCCATGAGCATCTCGACGCCGACGACGAAGACGACGGCGGCCGACTGGTACGAGTAGAGCGTCGCCTTGCGCCTCGCCCACGTCTCGCACCACGTGCCGCCCCAGCGGTCGTAGGCGACGCGCGGCGTCGCCGACGCGTCCGGGTGGCGGAACTCGTAGTCGAGCATGGCGCCGAGGCCCTCGTCCTCGAGGACGCGGTTGCAGAAGCACTCCAGCAGCCCCGTTTCGCCCGTCTCCATGCCGAAGTCCTCGGGCAGCTCGTCCTTGGCGACGTCGGCCATGGACAGCCTCGCGACGCTCGATGTGAAGGCGTAGGTCGCGTCGAGCTCCGGGTCGTGGAGCACGGCGCCGTCGCCGCGGTACGCGTAGCAGTCCGCGGCGGGGAACTTCGCCTCGAAGCGCGCGGACGCCGTCTCGGCCCAGTAGACGACGCCCGACGACGCGAGGAGCAACGCGACGAAGACGAGGACCACGGCCAGCCGGCGCACCGCCTGGCCGCCGCGCCGCAGGCCCAGGTTCTCCCAGTAGAGGTCCCGGGGCTCCGCGGCGCGATCGAGGACGACGGTCCGCGTCTCCTTGAGCCGGAGCTCCGCGGGCTGGATGAGCCAGGCGATGCTGTTGAGCATGGGCGGGTACATCTGCAGGCAGCGGAGGCAGCCCTCCTCGCTCGCGAAGGTCACGTAGGCCGTCACCGCGCGCACGGACTTGGTCGCGTGGTCGTCCGCGAGCTCCTCGAGGTCTTTCTGGACGCCGTCGAACTTGGACCGGAGGAGCGCGTGTTTCAGGTCCTCGCGGCGCGCCGCGTTGCCGCAGCACCCGGCGTGGCCGTCGCGGCCCCGGAGGCGCCGCCGCGCGTCGAGCGTGTCGAGCTGGCGCGCGATGGCCCCGCGCCGCTTCATGAGGCGGATCACGCGCCGGTTGTTGATGCCAAAGTTCACGTCCGCGACGGCGACGTCGCCGTCGCGGTACACGGGCGGCGCGCGGCTCAGGACGTGCTCGAAGTGGCTCCGGAGCAGCTGCGCGAGCTCGTCCAGCGTCTCGTAGGTCCCCGGCAGCGACGACCGCCGGAGCGCGACCGTGTAGTCCGACGGCGTGCAGACGTACTTCTTGTAGAGCTTGCCCGCGGTCCGCTCCTTGCCGTGGAGCCAGAGGCCGACGGCGAGCAGGAAGAGCGCGCCGACGGCGTCGAGGCAGCCTGTGTGGAAATCAACCAGTGAGCTGGGACGTCGGGGCCATACTTCAGAGATCTCTAGCTCGGTCAAATCGAAGTCGATTCGGCTGATTTTGGACGAATCGATTGCTCTCGTCGAGTTCTCGAAGCACAGCCGAAAAGTCTGGTCCAAACCGTTCGATTACGCTCACATTGAAGTCGGGTTGAAGGTTTGGTTTCCACACAGGAGGCAGCTCAGCGCGAAGGACGCGCCGCGCCGCGTCGGCCGGAAGACGCCGCCGAGCACGCTCAGCTTCGACCGCGCGCAGAACGCGACGGCGACGAGGCGCCGCTCGGGGCACCGGTCGAAGGTGCCGTGGTCGCCGAAGGACGCCGCGCAGCCGCCGCCGCGCTCGAAGGCCGACCCGCCGCAGGACGTGTGCTCGCCGCGCGGCGTCCAGCGGAACCGCGCGTCGACGTCGACGGGTAAGGTGCAGTTCTCCGCGCCGAGGCAGAGGCCCTGGACGATGAAGGGCGCCGTGTGCGAGTCGCAGGTCGCGTTGGGCCGCGGGTTCACGTCGGCGTCGAGGTCCGGCGCGTCGCCTTTGACGCCGCGCGCGCAGCACGTGTCGCCGAGGTCCGTCGCGCCCGCGAAGCAGGGCCTGGGCAGGAAAAGAGTGCGAAATTCCCAACTTCCAAGGCTCCTATCTCGGCCGGTTTCTACTCGTTTCGGCTATTTTTTGGACGAGCGATCATCTCTCGGAGCGCTCTCGACGCCTGGATGCTTTTTCTGGAACGCGCGCGCGCAGAACACTCATGTTGAAGCGAACTTGAATCACTCTTTTCCCGCGCGAAGCAGGGCCGCTCGTCCTCGCACGCGTCCGCGCTTTTCACGTCGCCGGGGCACGTGCCGTCGGACCCGACCTGGTGGTCCTCGGGGCAGGTGCAGAACCCGCTCGGCGCGCCGTAGTACGCGAAGACGTCGACGATCTCCGTGCCCGCGGGGCATTCCAGCGCGAGCACGCCGCCCTCGGCGACGTCGCCGCAGACGTGCGCGGACTCGCCCCAGGCGCCGAGCGTGTTGTAGAAGAGGACCTTGAGCGGGTCGTAGCTCAGGCGCGCGTCGCGCTCCGCGGCCGTCTCGCGCGCGCCCGTGTGGAACGCGACGATCGACGGCGCCGCGAGCGCGCTCAGGACGAGGAAGGCTAGTATAACAACTTTCAGCCCCTTGAAGTAGAGGTCCACGCCCAGGCCGTAGCGCACGAGGGGCCGCCGCTCGACGACGAGGCCGCAGCGCTGCAGGCACCGCGGCTGGTGCGCGCCGAAGTCCTCGCAGACCGCGTAGGACCTCCGCTCGCCGGCGCTCTCCCGGCCCGGGCGGTAGAACTTGCGCGTCTGGATTGCCGCGGCGTAGGACAGGAACTTGTGCTTCGCCGTGCCGCAGTCGGGCACGTAGCGCCGCCGCTTCACGCCCGACGCCTCGTCGTGGCCGTGGGCCTCGTTCATGCTGCCCCCCCGCCACACAAAAATGATCAACGTGACGGTAAATTGCACCGACCGATTTTTGCTTGACCCTTGCGTTCAGCTGATGACGACGCAGGTCTTCGAGCAGTAGCCACTCGAAACGACACGTGCGGCAGCGCGACCAAGAGCGCGAGCCACCCGCACGCACAGATGGCCGCGCAGGCCCTGGCGTGCCTGGGCTCGCGCCAGCACACGGACCGCGACGTCGTCGTCGTCGGCGGTTCCTTCGGGGGCCTCCAGTGCGCCCTCGAGCTCGCCAAGGCCTTCCGCGTCACGGTCCTCGACAACAAGGACGTCTTCGAGTTCACGCCGTCGATGCACACGGCGCTCGGGTCGCCGGCGCGGGACGCGGCGTCGCTCTTCGTCGGGCTGGACGACGCGCTGATCGCGGGCGTCCGCTTCGCGGTAGGCGTCGCGACGGGCGCGGACGGGACCGCCGTGCGCGCGACGCTCCGCGGCGGCGAGGCCGCGACCTTCCCCTACGACTACCTCGTCGTCGCGACGGGCTGCGCCTACCCCGGTCCGACGAAGGCGCCGCCGGACAGATGTATTTTACGGGACGAGCGCCTCGGGGCCGTCGAGGGCGCGCGGGGCGCGCTCGCGCGGGCGGCGACGGTCCTCGTCCTCGGCGGCGGCGCCGTGGGCGTCGAGGTCGCCGCGGAGCTCGTCGAAGCGAAGGGCGGCGCGGCGGTGACGCTGGCGACGGCGGCCGACGAGCTCGCGCCCGACCTGCCGCCGGCGACGCGAAGCCAGGCGCTCGCGTGGCTCCGGGACCGCGGCGCGACGGTGCTATTGGCGACGCGCGCGGCGCGCGTCGGCCCCGCGCCGCCGGGCCCCTTCGCGGGCGGCGACGTCGACGTCGGCGGCGAGCGGAAGCGCTACGGCGCCGTCGTCACGTGCTTCGGCGCGGCGCCCTCCACGGCCTGGCTCGACGGCTTCGCGGCGCTCGACGGCCGGGGCTTCGTCTCCATCGATGCCGCGACGCGCCGCGCGGTCCTCGTCGACGCCGACGCCAAGGTCTTCGCCGTCGGCGACGCCGCCGCGAAGCCGGACGCGCAGCGCCTCGCGTCGTACGCGCACCTCGAGGGCGAGTACGTCGCCGCCGCCGTCGCCGCGGACGCGGCGGGCGCGCCGCCGCCGGCGCCCTACGCGCCGCCGCCGCGGCTCGTCTGCCTCTCGCTCGGGGCCTACGACGGCGCCTTCGTCTACGACGCGGCGGTCGTGCCCCTGCCCGGGCGCGCGGTGCCGCTCCTGAAGAGCGCCATCGAGAAGTGGTTCATCCGCCTCCTCCCCATGCCCTACGCCGTCCTCAAGTGGCTCCCGGGCGACGACGCCGCGCGCGCGTGGTCCAAGGGCGGCCGGTGACGACGACGGCCGGCGCGTAACGACGACTACGTTTAGCCACCGCCGGCGCAGGCGGGCGGCGCGCTCGCCGGGAGCGCGGCGCGGCATAGGCCGCGCGCGGGCTCGGGCAGGCCGTCGAGCGCGGCCCACCACGCGCGGACGGCCGCCGCGTGGCCCCGGCAGGGCCCGCCGGCGCCGCAGGTCCCGAGGTCCGCCGGGTCGCAGCCCTCGGGTAGCTCCGCGCACCACGGCGCCGAGTTGAGGAAGAAGTGGTACGACTCGCCGGCGACGGTTGCGCCGCAGTCGCGGTTCGCGCGGCCCGGCGTCGCCGTCGCCCAGCCGCCGTCGTCGACGGCGACCCAGTCCGGGAAGGCGTGGTTCAGGATGGGCTGGTCGTGGCCCGGGCAGAGGCCCCCGGGCCCCGCGTCGCGGCGGAGCGCGGCGGCGCCCAGCGACGCGGCGTCGTACGACGCGTACGCGGCGCGGCCCGGCCGCAGGGCCATCATGCCGCTGTTGAAGCAGCGCCGCGCGCTGCGCTCGTCGCGGCGCGCGAGGAGCGCGAACTGCCCGGCGCCGTCGAGCCCCGCGAAGAGCGCGTCGAGCTTGCGCTTCAGCGACGGCCCGGGGAGGGGCACGTTGTCGACGTCGAAGAAGACGACGCGGTCGAAGGGCAGGAGCCAGAGCCCGCGCTTCCGGTTGCTCGGGACGCCGTCCTTGACCTTGATGACGCCGGGCCGCGCCGAGGACCAGCGCTCCTTGCGCACGGGCGGGCCCTCGAAGAGGTCCCACGTGCTCGCCTGCGCCGGACACGACCCGTGGCACGCCCCGTCCGCCGCGAACGTCGCGCGTCTCTCGCTCGGTCGCGTCGACGTCGTTTCGGCCGATTTTTAGTTGGACGATGTCGTTTTCTCTCGTCGAGCGGTTTTTCGAGAGCCACGCGCGCGTGTCGAAACCGCGTACGTGCATAGTGAAGTCGTGTTTCATGTGCGCGTGTCCCGCGCGCGCGCTCGCGAGGATCGCGCGCGTGGCCTCGGACGCGTTCGACACGACGGCCGTCCGCGGCCGCGTCGGGTCGGCCTCCGCGAGGAGCGCGCCGAGCACCGCGGCGCCGACGGCGAAGGGGCCGTCGCCGTAGACGAGCGTCGCGTACGTCTCCGTCTCCCGCCGCGGCGCCGCGGCCGCGGCGAGCACCGCCGCGCGGACCGCCGCGCCCGCCGCGGCCGGGTCGTCGCGGAGCTCGGCCTCGTCGACGGCCACGAGCGTCCCGAGTTCCGCGGCCGCGGAGGCGACCTTGCGCTCGCGGTCGCCCGCCGCCCGGGCGTCGCCGCCCGCGGCCTCGTCCCGCCGCACGTGGACGTAGACGAGCGCGGCCTCCGGGTCCTCGCGGCGGAACGCCTGTGCCGGAAACAACCGGTGGAACGTCCCGTCCGGCAAAAACCTCCCTAGCTCGGTCGCATCGAAGTCGTTTCGGCTGATTTTTGGACGGATCGTTTTCTCTCGGCGGGTTCTTTTGAGACAGCGAAACGAATATGTCACAACCGTGCGAATACTTGCATATTGAAGTCGTGTCGAATATTTTTGTGTCCCGCCCGGCGGAACGCGTCCGCGGCGCGCGCGAGCCGCGGCGGCGCGCCGGCGGCCCAGGCCGCGCCGCCGGACGCCGCCGCCGGCGCGACGGCCGCTAGAATCGGCCGCTGGGGCCCGCCGGCCGCGAGGCGCAGCGAGCACGCGAGCTCGCCGAGCGACGCGTAGCGCGCGCCGTCGCCGAACCCGTCGTAGTGGAACTTGGGCTGCTTCGCCGCGCGGAGGTTCCGCGGCGCCGGCGGCAGCTTCTTGTGGACGAAGCCGTGGAGCGCGTCGAAGGCCGCGACGGTCGCGACGCCCTCGAGCGCGCGCGCGGCGGCCTCGACGGCGTCCCGGGGCCCGCCGACGAACTGGACGAGCGCGGCCGGCCGCAGCGTCGAGTTCGCGGCGCAGGGCACGGCACCGCCGTCCCAGGCGCGCCCGGCGAGCACGTCCGCGGCGAAGCCGGGTTTTCGGGCCTTGGCGTCGAGGAAGCCGTCCTCGTCGACGGCGAAGGCGCCGCCGCCGACCGGCGCGGCGCCGTCGCGGAAGGGGCCGAAGAGGCCGTCGCGGCGGTCGCTCCAGATGCGGAAGTGGAACATGGCCGCCTCGACGACGGCCCCGTCGCCCGGCGACGCCAGGGGCCGGAAGGCGAGCGCGCCGCCGCCGTCGAGCGCCGCGGCCGCGGCCGCGGCGCCCGCCGGCGCGGCAACGCACGCGGACGACCGCGGGCACGACTCGTTGAGCCACTCCATGCCGCGGCCGCAGGGCCGCTCGACGGGCTCCGGCGCGCCCGGCGGGCCGAGCGCGGGCGCCGCGCGCGGCGCGGACGCCGCGTAGGCCGCGACGCGCGCCGCGCACGCGCCGCCGCGCGACCGCGCGCAGCGGACGACGCGGCCGCGGGCCCACCAGACGCGGTCCAGGGCGTGGTCGCTGAACACCGCCGGGAGCGTGAGCACGGACAGCGGCGCGAGCAGGGCCCGGGCCTCGGCGACGTCGAAGCCACCGCTCCCGGCGAGGCCCGCGAAGCGCGCGGAGAACGCGGCGGCCTCGTCGCCGGTGACCGCGCTGAAGAACGCGCAGCTGTAGCAGGCCTCGGCGCTCACGTAGCGGTCCCCCGGCCGCGCGGGCAGCACCGTCGGGCAGCCCGGCCCGCCCAGGGGCTCGAAGTTCCGCGCGGCCGGCGCCGCGGACCCGCCCTTTAGCTTGAGCCGCAAATTCGCCGCGAGGTGCGTGGAAAGGTGCGCGCACCTCAGCCAGCGGAGCATGGCCGCGTCGCTCGCCAGGTCCAGGAGCATGAGCTGGCCCCGCGCGAAGAGGCGCACGGGGTCCTCCTTCGTCGCGAAGGCCCACGTCGCGACGTCGTAGCCGTCGCCCGCCGCGACCCACGGCTCGAGGTCCCCGAAGACGACGTCCAAATCCGCGTAGCTCGCCCGGTCGAAGCCGGCGGCGCGGAGCTCGTCGCGCCAGGCGTAGAGCCAGAGGGGCTTGAGCTCGATGACGACGCGCGGCTTCGCCGCCAGGGTTTTTACCACCAGCGCCTCGACCGCGGCCCGGGCTTCTCCCGCGAGCCGGAGACCGCGCGCGGCGCCGGCCGCGAGGCCCCGCGCGACGCCGCCGGCGCCCAGCTCCCAGATCTGCACGTGGTCGACGCCGCGGCAGCTCGCCGGCACGCCCGCGCGGTCCGCGTCGTCGACGACGAGCACGAGCGTCGCCGCGGCGCCGCCGGGCCGCGCCAGCGACGCGCAGGTCGTCGCCGCGTAGCGCGGCATCGTGCCGTCGCCGAGCCAGAGCGCGACGAGCGCCACGCGCGCCGGCGCCGCCGGCGCCGCCAGCGCGGCGACGAGCGCCGCGCGCAGCAAGGCGCGCGGCGGGCAGCCCACCATCGTGCGAATGAATTAATTCCCAGGGCCCAGAGAACGGCACCTTTAGGTGCGTGCGGCCGACGTTGCAGAACGCGTCCACGGACACGCGCGGCGGTTCCACCGTGCCTCCCGACGTCGCCGCGCGCACACCGGCGGCGATCGGGTCGGCCCCCGGGCCCGACGACGGGTCCGCGCGCGCGTCCGACGCGCGGGCGCGCGGGCCGCGCGCGAGCACCGCGGAGCCGCGCGCCGCGCGTCCCAGCCCCCGCTCCCCACCTCGCCGCGGCCGGCCGCTCCTCCGACCCGGGGGGCCGCTCGGCAGTGCTCCCCGGGGTCGCGGGGCCGCCGGGCGAACGCTTACCGCGCGCGCGCGGCGCCGGCCGCGAACGTCGCCCCCCCCCCCGCGGCCCGCGTCGCTCGCGCGGCGCGCGGGCGCCTACGCGGCGAGCGAGACGGTCTTGCCCGCCTTCTCGGCCCAGCCTGCGGCGGCGCGGCGGTCGCGCGTCGCGCGCGGCGGCCGCGCGGCCGCGCGGCGCCCTCCCGCCCCCCGATCGCGGACGCGGCGGCGGCGCGCCCTGGAGCTTGCCGAGGAGCATCTGGGGGTCGACGGAGTCCTCGGCGACGACCGTGATCTTCTGCGTCTCGAGGTTCGCGTCGACGGACGTGACGCCCTCGCACTTGTTGAGGATGCGCGTGCACGCGCCGGAGCAGCCGCCGCAGGGCATCGTCGCGTCGAAGACCACGGTCTGAGGCATCGCGGCGAGGCGGCGGCGCGGGGGCGCGTCGGCAATGTGGGATAAGCCCGATCGATGCCGGCCGCGCGGTGATTGTGTTTGGCCGTCGATGCCGCCAACGTTTACCCTGCCCACGCGGTCGACCTTGCCCTTTGGGAATCCGGGGTCCCGCCTCCCGGCGTCGGCCCGTGCGCGCGAACGCGGTCGTCCCTATTTCGGAAAAACGGTCAGTACCGGCGGGTACGTCTAAGGAAGGCCCCAGCAAACTCTCACGCCCAACGGTGAGGGTGTTGCAGCGATCGGATGGCGTTCGTCCGATCCCTAGAGGAAATCCAGCCCAAAACCGACCCTTACGCGACGACATACGAGTCATTTTCGGCGCTCTAAAGGGCCGCGCGCACGTCGCCATGACCATACGCGACGGTCTGGCCAAAAAGACCGCGCGACGGCAGCGTTTTCTCGTCGGCGAAAAAAACGCGTCTCGGGCACCGAAAACGACCCCGAAACCGTCGGCGTGTCGCGGGACGTCGACGGGTCCCAGGGTCGTGCGCTTCGCGTCGCAGGTGTTGTGGTAGTCAAGGGCGGCCTCCGCAGCAGCCAGAGATCGTTGGAACCGCCGTCATCGATGCGAACTCGCCCGCCAGCGTCTCGCTGCGCGCTTTGAGCGCCAGTCCGCGGTCGAAATACGTGCGTCGGGACGATGTTCGACGTCGCGCCCCGTCCGCAGTACCTTCGTGGACCCTCCGAAGCGCTCGCAGCAGCCGCCGTAGTCGCGCGCGGCGCGGAAGGCGGTCCCGTCGACCGACCTCCACTGGTTTGCACTGCGGAGCGCACGGGCTGGTTTCGCGACGCGTTCGGGTTCCCGCGCCTCGATACGCTGCACACGCACTCTCAGTAGGGTCCTCTCGCGGCCTGCAAAGTTTCCCAAATAGGGACGGCCGCGTTCGCGCGCACGGGCCATCGCAAAAACCGCCACTGCGAGGCGGGACCCCGGCTTTTGGGAGCTGAGGCGCTCGGCTCGGAGAGCGGCCGCCGCGACTTCGCGCGCGCGGCGCCCCCGGGGAGTGGGGCCGCGCGCTCCCGCATGTGCCTCGGGACCGTCCGTGGCCAGGCCACTGCGAAGACACCGCGCGCGAAACGGTCCGGGCGTCGTCGAAAACGCAACGGCCTCGTCGGAGCGTTCTCTCGAGACGGCTGGCGCGTGTTGGACGTGTTCCGGACCTCGCTGGCCGTGTTTCTCCGGAGGAGTTGCGGAGAGGGTTACTACGAAGAACATGTCTCGCGAAACACGGCCAGATGTACCGTCGGACCACCTTACGGCCTCGATTCCTCGATTCTCATCGATTGGCGGCGGTCAAAACGAGCCAGTGTGCGGCGCCGCGACGCCCCTGGACGTCCAGAGCGGTTCCGATGCCCTCTCACGACCGATCACCGGGGCTCCGCTGGCCCGCGCGTCAGGTGAACGCGGTACTCGACAGCTACAGCTTGGGCGCCTCCTGCCAGCGCCTCGAAAACGACACCAACACGGTCTACAGCGACGACGCGCCCACGAACGCGGACTGGCGCTGTCGTTGCGTCGAGACATCTTGTCTCGACTCCAGAAGACGCTCGGCCGTCGAAACGGTGCTCTGCGCGCCTGTTTTCCTGCCGTTGGTGCCTCGCCAGTACACCCTAGCCGTACTAAACCAGTACAAACGCGTCGTATACGGCCGTATATACTCGCTTCGGCGCCCCGCGCGACCGCCTGGGGACCGTGCGGACTCCCTGGGCTAGCACGGACGTGCGTGGCACCCGCCGCCGTCGGGTGGACACGCGTACGTGGCGCTCGCGCACGCCGGAAATCTCCAAAAACCGACATTTTCGGCCATAACTTGTGCCAATCGATGACCTAGCATGATCGGCTGCGGTTCCGGAGCCCCAGATAAACGTCCATCACGATGAGACAAGCAGGGGGTCCGCGGTCGAGGTGCCCAAAATCGTCGATTTTCCAGTGGCGTGGGCAGGGTAAAACGTGCCGAAATCATCCGAGGCGCGTTGACGGCTGCCCCGTTGCCGCGCCCCGCGTCGTCGGCCATGAGCGAGCTGCTGCCGCCCGTGCGGAGCGACAGCGCGTCGAGCAGCCGGCGGTCCGACTCGCGGAATTCGGCGACCTTCGAGGAGGGGGGCCTCTTCGGCGCGTCGTCGTCGGCCGCGGGCCTCCTCGAGAGCGCGGGCCGCGACGGCGGCGTCTGCGACGACGACGACGTCTCCGAGTCGCCGACCATGGGCGAGGACTTCTACAAGGGCGTCGAGGGCTTCCTCGCGAAGCCCGCGCCGACGCTGCGCCACTTCTGCAAGGGCCCCCCGCCCGGGGGGCAGAGCCTACCGGTGCTTCGGAAGCAGCGGAGCGACCTCCGGCGGGGCAAGGTCCCCGGCGCGGCCCCGGCCGCGAAGCCGCAGCGGCGGCCCCGGGGCGACGACGGCGACCACGTCGACGTCGCCAAGGTCGCCGAGGCGCTCCAGTTCTGCGAGGGCCTCGCCGCGCGCGACCTCGCCGGCGGCGGCGGCGGCGGCGACCCCCGCGGCGCGCCGCGGCGCCGGTCCGAGGCCCCGCGGGAGAAGCAGGAGCGGCGCCGGGACGCGCGGCGGAGCAAGCTCGCCCCCGCGCGCAGCAGCGACGACGTCTCCGCGACCTACGGCGTCGCGCCCCGGGGCCGCCGGGACCGGAAGCCGCAGACTGTGCCGAAACCAAATCTTCAACCCGACTTCAATATGAGCGTATTCGAATGTTTTGACACAAGTTCTTCGGCTGGGCTTCGAGAACTCGACGAGAGCGATCGATCCGTCCAAAAATCAGCCGAATCGACTTCGATTTGACCGAGCTAGAGAATTCTCAAGTTTGGTCAGGACCACCCAAACCAGTGGTTGGTTTCGGCACAGGCCGCAAAAGGCCGAGTTCTCCGCGTCGTCCGCCAAGGCCGCGCGCGACCCGCGGCGCGTCGCGCCGGGCGAGGTCGACGCCCTCGTGCGCAACTTCGAGGAGGGCACGTCCCTCACGGAGCTCCGGAAGCAGCTCCACGCGTCCCGGAAGTCCATGGAGGACTCGGCGTCCGCGCTCCGCGCAGCGGCCGCGGACTTCCGGACGGGCGGCGCGCTCTAGGCGCACGCGCGCGCCTTATACCGAACGCGGTTTCCGCGCGTCTAGATGGGCTTGGGGCCGACGGGGATGAAGTCGGAGAAGCCCTGCCAGAGGACGCACGCGTCGGCCTCGGACTCGCACAGAATCTTGAGGCCGTACTGGCCCGCGATGATGATGACGAGCATGTGGTTCGGGTTCGCGTCCGGCGGGCCGTCGTCGAAGGCCTCGCGCGTGACGCGCGTGATCTCGGACACGGGCACGGACCTGGGGGCGCGCGCGCGTCGCGGCCGCGCGCGGAAACGGGGGGGCGCGGGCGGGACGCGCTTGTCGGCCTTGCCCTCCTTCTTCGAGCCCCAGGTCAGCTCGCCGGACGCGTTGATCATGAAGCAGCGCCGCAGCGCGCGGCCGTTGGCGCACTTGCGCACGGGCCAGCCGCGGCGCTGCAGCACCTTCCGAAACGCTTTGCGAAAGTCGTCGGCCGTGGAGATGGGCCCCGCGGCCTCGAGGATGTCGTCGCTCGCGAGGGGCGGCGCGCCGAGGTAGAGCCGCGCGTAGGCCCGCAGCGCCTCGTGGGGGTCCTCCTCCTCGACGATGCCGAGGTGCGCGCACTCGAGGGGCAGCCCGCCTGTGGAGAGGCACCGGCGGGGTCTCGTCGCGCGCGTTTGCGGGGGACGCGGGCGGGACGCGCAGTCGACGAGGGGGCCGCAGCTGAACATGCTCGGCTAGGTCGCGTCGCCGTCGTCGTCCTCGTCGTCGGAGGCGTACTTGTTAAAGTTGATGTTCTCGCTGCTCGACGGCGGCGCCGTGGCCTCCGGGTCCGCGCAGCAAAGAAAGAAGAGGGGGGACGACGCGAGGTCGACGGGCGCGGCCTTCGGCGGGGCGGGCGTGGGACTCGGGCTGCCGACACTGGCTTCCCCGCTCATCGGCACCGCATCGAGGATGGGTGGCTGGTGCCGTCGCGGCGTTCGTATCATCTTCGTATCCGCATCGGTTGACGTCAACGCCGGCCGCTTTCTAGCTTGCGCCGGTTGCTTTTTGTGGCAATCCCCACGCGGTTTGGCACCGCAGCCTCGCCCCGCGCGCACGTTTCCGCTCGCGCCATGAGCCGGCGCTGGGCGCCGTCGCTCGCGCTCCCCGCGGCGATCCCCGAGGACGAGGCCCTCGGCGCCGAGCGCCGCGACGCCGACGAGCCGGCGCCGGCGACGCGCGCGCAGCTCGACGCCGCCGAGGCGGCGCTGCGCAAGATGGAGGCGGACCTCGACGCCATCGGCGCGTCCCTCGGCGGGGCGTCGCCCGAGCGCCGCCGGAGCAGCGGCGGCAGCGCGAGCTCGGAGTCGAGCGCGGACGACGAGAACGTTCCGCCGTCCTGGGGCGACGACGCCGCGGGCCGCGTGCTCGACCGCTGCGACCGCGCCTTCGACGACGCGCCGACGAAGCCAAGGCGCGGCGCCAGACGCTGAGCGGGCCCATCGCGCGCCGCAAGGTCTGCGCCGCGGCCGCGCGCGGCGCGGCCGCGCCGCCGCCCGCGGCCGCGCCGCCGCCCGCGGCGGCCCGCGGCCGCCCCGCGAGCCCCGTCTACGACATCGCGAGCGCGACGACGCCCGAGTCCCTCCTCGAGGCGCGGTCCCGCATGCGCAAGGCCCACGCGCGCCTCGCGGAGGTCACGCGCCGCGGCGACGCCGCCGAGGCCGACTGCGCGTTCGTCTGCGGCGTCACGGCCGTGTCCCACGAGTGCGCGCCGGCGACGGCGACCTGCGCCTACGCCGACGCCAACTACGACCACGGCGCCGGCGTCCTCGCGCCCGAGCCGCCGCGGGGCCGCGAGTGCGACGACGACGGCGACGACGCGCTCGCGGCCCTCGGCATCTGCTCCGTCGCCCCGTCCTCCTGCACCGTCATGTAGGACGCCCGCCGGTGCGCCCCCTCCTCCCTTCGTGCCGCCGCCGTAACTTGTCTTCAACCTATGCTTGAACCTCTCGCTTGAAGTGGCAAATTCAGGAAATTCCACTTTGCCGGCTCGATTATGGCCTCGGCGCGCCGCGGCGCCGCCGCGGTCGTCGCCGTCGGCGCCTACGTCCTCGTCACCCGGAAGCGCGCCATCGTCACGCGCCTCCAGCGCTGGATCGCCGACGCGTCGTCCGGCGGCGGCTGGACGAATCTCGGCTGCGGCGACGGCGGCGGCGACTACGCCGCCGCCTGCGAAGCGCTCTGCCGCCTCGTCGCGCGGGACGTGCCACCGCGGAGCCGCGTGCTCAGCGTCGGCTGCGGCCGCGGGGCGGAGCTGGCGTGCCTCGCGGAGGCGGCGTCGTGCGTGACGGGCGTCGACGCGGGGATAACAGACGCCGACGTCGCCGCGGCGCGGACGCGGACGGTCGCGCTGCGCCGGGGCGCCGCGGGCGACGTCGCCGCGCTGGAGTCGCCGCGGCGCTTCTACGACGCCGTCCTCGCCGTCGACGCGGCCTACCACTTCGGCGCGGCCGAGGAGGCGCGGTTCCTCGCGGGCGCCGCCGATGTCCTCTTCGCCGGCGGCGTCTTCGCGTGCAGCCACGTCTGCGTCCGCGAGGGCGCGGCCCTGTCCTTCCGCGACCGGCTCCTGCTCTGGGCCTGCGACGTCCACCCCCGGCGGTCGCGGCGCGCGCTCGCGGCCGCCGTCGCCGCCGCGGGCTTTTCGGACGTCGCCGTCGAGACGGTCCCGCGCGTCCTCGACCGCTGGCCGTTCCTCGGCGCGCTGCCGCTGGACTACGTCGTCGTCCGCGCGACGGTCGCCGCGGGGAAGCCGCGGGGGCCCCGCGTCGCCGTCGTCGGCGCGGGCCTCTCGGGCCTCGTCTGCGCGCGGGCGCTCTCCGCGACGTGCGACGTCACGGTCTTCGAACGGGCGGCGCACGTGGGCTTCGCGAGCCAGAGCGTGGCCATGGCCGGGGGCGTCGTCGACGTGCCCCTGCGCATGATCGGCCAGGGCTACTACGACTCGCTCGAAAAGGTCTGCGCGGCGCTCGGCGTCCCCACGACGCGCGCGACGGTCGACTGCTCCTTCGCCGACTTTGGCAAAGCGGCGCACCTGCGCTACTCGGCGTCGCGCGTCGCGAACTTCCTCGAGCTGCGGGGGCGCTGGGCGCCCGCGCGGTCTTTGGACGCGGCGCTCCGGGACGCGCGCGACGGCGACGGCGCGCGATCCTGGGGGGCCTGGAAGGCGGACCGGGGCCTGGACGCGGCGTCGAACGCGTGCGTGCGGGCCTTGGACGGCCAGCTCTCCTGGGTGCTGTCCTGCTCGAAACGGACGCTCGAACGCTTCCCCGCGGGTCCCATCCTCGCGTACGCGCGGGGCCTCGGGCTGGGCCTCGCGGGCTGCCTCCTCGCGCGCGGCTCGCGGGACGTCGTCCGCGTGCGGCCGTCGGTCGCGGCGCTCGAGGCCGCGCTCGCGCACGGGTCGACGCTCGCGCTCGGCGCCGACGTCCGCAACGTCGGCCCGGACCGCGCGGTCGGCGGCCGCGGGCCCTTCGACGCCGTCGTCCTAGCCGTGCCGCCGGGCGCGCTCGCCGCGGCCCTCGACGTCGACGCCGTGCTGCCGTCGGAAGACCGCGATCTCTTCGCGGGCTTTGCGTCGGAGACGAACCGCATCGTGCTCCACGCCGACGCGCGGCTCATGCCGGCGGACCGGCGCGACTGGCGCGCGCTCAACGTGACGGGCGGCGACGGCGACGGCGGCGCGGCCATGTTGACGGTGTGGCTCAACCGCTACTACCCGGAGCACGCGTTCGACGGCGACGTCTTCCAGACGTGGAACCCGCACGTCGAGCCGGAGGCCGACCGCCGCCTCTCGCCGGACCTCCGCCTGCCCCGCGTCGTCCAGTCCTGGCCCGAGACGCCGAAGATCCAGGCGCGCGTCGCGGAGCTCCAGGGCGTCGGCGGCTTCTACTTCGCGGGCGCGCACGCGGTCCCGGGCATGGGCCTCCTCGAGCAGGCCTGCCAGGCCGGCGAGACCGCCGCCGCGCGCGTCCTCGCGGACCTCGCGGCCTGAGGAGGGACCCCGGGGGCGGCGTCCTATAAAGGCATTCTAAAAGTGTGGGCAAGTACTTGTGCGGCGGCGCACTTCAACATTGGCTCCTTGTGGCGGATTGTCCGAGCCAATCGGCGAATCGCCGATTCCCCAGCCAGCAGCCCTGCGTCGCGACAACACGTCCTTCCCTCGTCCATCAGCTCGCGCTGCTTGTTCAAGACCTCCGTCTTTGCAAACATGTCCGCCATGGCCATCAAGTCGCATCCGGGCCTCAAGACGCTGGAGGAGGTCGACACCGAGATGTACGAGCTCATCGAGCAGGAGAAGCGCCGCCAGGTGTGCAAAAATACGCCGCGCGCGCCGCCGGCCACCCGCGCGCCCCGCGCAGTTCACGTCCATCGAGCTCATCGCGTCGGAGAACTTCGCGTCCCGCGCCATCATGGACTGCCTCGGCTCGCGCGTCGCCCGGCGCCTGGGGCGCGGGCTCCGCGCGCGCGCGCGCCGACGCCGCGCGACGCGCAGGTGCCTCACGAACAAGTACGCCGAGGGCCTCCCGGGCAAGCGCTACTACGGCGGCAACGAGATCATCGACCAGATCGAGAACATGTGCAAGGCGCGCGCCCTCGAGGCCTACCGCCTCAAGACCGACGAGTGGGGCGTGAACGTGCAGCCCTACTCGGGGTCGCCGGCGAACTTCGCCGTCTACACGGGCCTGCTCCAGCCCCACGACCGCATCATGGGCCTCGACCTGCCCAGCGGCGGCCACCTCACGCACGGCTTCTACACCCTCGACAAGAAGACGATGAGCCGCAAGCCCGTGAGCGCGACGTCCGTCTACTTCGAGAGCCTGCCCTACAAGGTGCACCAGACGACGGGCCTCGTCGACTTCGACGAGCTCGCGAAGATGGCGGCCATCTTCAAGCCCGCGCTCATCGTCTGCGGCGGCTCGGCCTACCCGCGCGACTGGGACTACGCCAAGTTCCGCGAGATCGCCGACGCGAACGGGTCGCTGCTCATGATGGACATGGCCCACATCTCGGGCCTCGTCGCGACGCAGGAGGCCAACGACCCCTTCAAGTACTGCGACATCGTCACGACGACGACGCACAAGTCGCTCCGCGGCCCGCGGTCGGGCATCATCTTCTTCAAGAAGGACGCGCGCGGCTTCGAGGACAAGATCAACAACGCCGTCTTCCCGGCCCTCCAGGGCGGGCCCCACGAGCACCAGATCGCCGGCGTCGCCGTCCAGCTCAAGGAGACGACGAAGCCCGAGTTCAAGGGCTACGTGCAGCAGGTGAAGAAGAACATCAAGGCCATGGCCGCCAAGCTCGTGGACCAGTACGGCTACGCGCTCGCGACGGGCGGCACGGACAACCACCTGCTCCTCTGGGACCTGCGCCCCGCGGGCATCACGGGCTCCAAGGTCGAGAAGATCTGCGACGTCGTCCAGATCACGCTCAACAAGAACGCGGTGCCCGGCGACGTCTCCGCGCTCTCGCCCGGCGGCGTCCGCATCGGCGCGCCGGCCATGACGACGCGGGGCCTCGTCGAGAAGGACTTCGAGGCCGTCGCGGACCTCCTCCACGAGGCCGTCCAGCTCGCGCTCAAGATCCAGGCCGCCGCGCCCTCGAAGAAGCTCGTCGACTTCTCCAAGGCCCTCGTGGGCAACGCGGAGGTCGACGCGCTCCGCGAGAAGGTCAAGGGCTTCGCGTCGTCCTTCGGCATGCCCGGCCGCCCCTTCGGCAAGTACAACCCCGAGCCGTGAGCGCCGCCCGACCCGCCGGCCGCGCGCCCGGCCGCCCGCCCCCGCCGCGCCGCGCCGCGGGCCCATGCGCTCCCGGAGAGCCCATGCGCCCGCGCCTTGTCCGCGACCAGAGAGAGGTAACTCGTGCGCCTCGATCGCGAGGCTGTATTGAAGTTCACGTTGAAGGCTCGTTGACGGCCAAAACTCAGCGAACCTCAATCTCGACGCATTCTGGTGCGTGCTCGACGTGCGTTTAGCCCAGCGCCGCTACGCCACCTCGCGCGTTGCACGACTGCAATCCGTCTCCACCTCGCGCGTTGCACGACTGTACCATGATGCGCCCGCTCGCGGCGCTGCTCGCCACCGCCCTCGTGGCGCCGTCGCGCTGCTTCGAGGTGCCCGGCGCCGTCGCGGCGCTCGGCGCGAAATACGCCGACAGCATGGCCGCGCGGCCGCTGCTGACGAAGATGGGCACGTCCGCGGCCATCTTCGGCGCGAGCGACGCCAGCGCGCAGGCCCTGGAGCGCGCGCCGGCGCTCGACCGGACGCGGCTCGCGGTGACGACGGCCATCGGCGGGTTCTACTTCGCGCCGGCGGCGCACGTCTGGTACGGCGCGATCACGAAGGCCATCCCCGCCAACGACCTGCGGGCGATCCTGACGAAGGCGCTCCTCGGCCAGCTCATCTTCGGTCCGCTGGTGACGTGCGTCTTCTTCGCGTCCGCGCGCGTCCCCGGGCGGGAAACAAAAATAGTCAACACGACTTCAATATGCATGTACGGTTTTGACATAGTCTTTTTCACACTATCTAAAAAGAACTCGCCGAGAGAAAACGATCCGTCCAAAAATCAGCCGACACGACTTCGACGCGACCGAGCTCGAGAGGTTTGTGAAGTTTTTGTCGTTTGCAGGTGCCTCCAGTCGCCGGAGGGCCTCAAGGCGCTGCCGGGGAAGATTCGGAGCGATCTGCTGGGCGTCCAGGCCGCGGGGCTCGGCTTCTGGCCCTTCGTCGACCTCGTCTCCTACGCGTGCCTCCCCGTGGACTACATCCCCGTCTTCGTCAACGGCGCGTCCTTCGTCTGGACCATCTTCCTCTCCTTCAAGTCCCGGGCCGCGAAGCGCGCGCCCTAGGGCCCCTTAGGCCGCCTTCGCCTTGGCCTTCGCCGGGTCCAGGAGCGGGTGGACGGCCTCGCCGTAGGAGTTGACGGCCGTCGTCGCCTTGACGGAGACCATCCCGTAGACCACGCAGACGAAGGTCGCCATGACGTAGTTGTCGCTGAGCACCCAGCCGCCGTTGTCTGCGCGGGGGGGGGGTCTCGCGGCCGCGCGCGGCGCGCGGGGACGCGGCGCCGCGGGCGGTGGTCCACAAAGGCCTTGAAGCACGGCATCATGACCGCGTAGGTGAGCACGAAGATGAGGACCGTGCAGCAGAGCGCGTAGAGCTGGTACATGGTCGACAGCGCGTCGTCGCCGCAGCGCGCCGTGTGGTGGCCCGCGGCGGCGGTGATGGCCGAGGCCGCGAGCAGGCAGAGGCAGGCGAGGGGCTCGAGGGCGACGGGCTGCATGTAGAGGAGGAAGTAGGCGCTGATCGCCGCGCAGCCCGTCTGCACCTTCATCCACTTGACGAAGGCCGCCTTCGCGGCGGGGACGTCGGGCGCGGGCGGGGCAGCAGACGCCATCGTTTTGGGCAGCTCGAGTAATTTTTGTTGTTCGAGGCAACCGTGGCCACGGCACTTTAGAACTTGCCACGGCAACCCGCAGTTGAACCTCGGGAATTGCCGCAGCAGGCCTCGCAGCGCCCGCCCGACGAGCGCGCCCCGATCCCGCTCACGCTCCGCTCGATCGGCCGCTCGACCGGCCGACGGGCGGTTCCGTCCGCTACGACGCGGGGCATCCCCGGCGCCGGACAGCTCTTACGCTGGGCGCGGCGCGGCGCGAGCGCGGCGGCGCTCACTTGGCCTCCGGCGACGGCGCCGTGTTGTCCGCGGCGTTTTGCTCGATGTGCGGGAGGAACTTGCCGTTAAACGTCAAAACGACGCGGCGCTCGCCCTGCTTGCCGACGGTCGAGCCGACGGTGAAGTAGAAGTCGATCGCGCTCATGATGCCGTCGCCGAACTTCTCGTTGACCAAGAGCTTGATGGCGTTGCCGTAGTGCGTGATCGCCTCGTAGGTCCTGTAGACGTTGGGCTCCTTGAGGATTTCGGCGTCGAAGCCGCGCATGGGCGCGACCTCGAGCGTGTCGAGGTCCTCGGCCGAGATGCCGGGCACCGCCGCGGAGAACTTGGCGCGCGACTCGGGCTTGAGCTGCGCCTGGCCGAGGAGCAGCTGGCACGTGTACGCGTTCGTCCAGCCGAGGCCGTCGGCGATCTCGTCGAAGGTCTTGCCCGTGGCCTTCTTCGACGCCATGAGGCGCTCGGCGAGGTCGCCGATGGGCGGCGACGCGAAGGAGCGCGCCGCCAAGCGGCTCGCGGCCGGCTTCCAGGCGGCGGGCCTGGCGGCGACGCAGGACGAGCGGCGGAGGGCGGCGGCGAGCATTTCGCACGAAGAAAATGAAGGGGGCGGAAGGAAGGCTGCCCAAGTGAAACACCGCAATTGCTGTACGCCATGTAACAGCTACGTTGAAGGGAAGCAAGGTGATGACAGGGCTGCCCGGGGCAGCCCAAAGGAAGCCCGTCGACAGGTTCCCTATTCAGCAACCACAACACAGTTTTTTCGCAGCCGCGCGCCATAGTCTCGAGCACCATGGTCGCCCACAATGTCCTCTGCCACTCCAACGCGCACACGCAGCCCCGCCCCGTGGCCTACGAGAACAAGTACGTGAACGTGAAGCGCGTCTTCAACACGCAGCCCGAGGTCATGGGCTTCGTCATCTGCGTCGGCGAGACCATCCACGAGCGCATGCTCAAGAAGCCCATGATGACGATCCTCCTGTCCGTGCAGGCGGGCCTCCTGCTGTCCTTCGGCGTGCTCATGTCCTGCCAGGTCGGCGGCCGCTGGGGCAGCTCGACGGGCGTCAACAACTTCGTCTTCGCGGGCTTCGGCATCCCCTTCGGCCTCACCTTCATCGTCATGTGCCAGGGCGCGGAGCTCATCACGGCCAACTACATGTTCTGCTCCTTCGCCGTGCTCGCCGCGGACCCCGAGGACCGGCCGCGGCAGATCAAGGGCCTCCTCGGGAACTGGTTCTTCTGCTGGTGGTCGAACCTGCTCGGCGCCGTGCTCCACTTCGTCATGTTCGCCTGGTCCACGGGCCTCATCAAGTCCGTCGTCGTCGACGGCGACCTGTACAGCGACCCGACGAACTCGCTCGAGAACGACCAGACGCTCTTCTACGCGACGAACCAGGACTTCCGCGACGACATGAACGGCGACCTCTGCAGCCGCTCCAACTACGGCATGGCCAACCTCTGCAAGGTCGTCAAGGTCTGCCGCGCCAAGTGCACGGCCCACTTCACGACGTCCATCATCCGCGGCGCGGGCTGCAACTGGATGGTCTGCCTCGCGATCTGGCTCCAGATGATCGCGACGGAGCCCATCTCCAAGTTCATCATGATCTGGCTCCCCATCGAGCTCTTCATCTCGTCCGGCTTCGACCACCTCGTCGTCAACGAGTTCCTCATCCCCGCGGGCATCATGGTCGGCGGCAAGTACTACGACGACCGCTGCAACTGGGGCAACGCGTTCTGGTTCAACTTCGTGCCGGTCACCCTCGGCTCCATCGTCGGCGCCTGGTTCCTCGTCTTCCCCTTCTGGCTCATCAACAAGGACGGCTGGATGGCCGCCCAGAAGTCCAAGGCCGACGCGGAGTGCGCGCACACGATCGTCGGCGGCAAGCCCGTCGAGGAGTGAGCCCGGCGCGGCCGGCCCGCCCCCTGTCCATAGAAAAACGAGCGACCGCCGCGCCCCGGAGCCCCCCCCGAACCGACCCCGCTCCGGCGCGGCGCGGCCCCGCGGCGCCCTGTCCCCCGACCCCGAGCCCGCGCGCGGCGGCGTAGCGAGGCTCCCCAACGTCGCGTCTTCGGAAGGGGGTGGCGCTGGCGCTGGAACCCGTCGGACGTGCGCGCTGGTGAATTCGATTATGAATTGGAAGGGGAGCGGGCCCGCGCCGTCGTTGGCGGTCGCGGGGCCGCCGCACAGACATGGCGTGAAGAAGGGGCCGCGGAGCTCGCCCAGGAGGTGGAGCGCGCGGTCAGCGAAGATTGCCGAGGTTGGACGGGCCGGTCCGGCGGAGGAGCGGAGAGCACGCCCGGGATCGGGGCTCTCGGGGGGAGGGGGCGCGCGGTCGGGCCCGTAGGTCGAAGAAGCAAGGCGAGGTCGGAGTTCTCGAAGCGGTGCGGTCGGACCGAAGAAGAATGACAGGGCCGGGGGGATTCGCGAGGTGAGTGGGGCGGAGGGGTCTGCGAGCGCGGGAATCGCCGTCGAGGCGACTCGGTGGCGAGACCGAGGGGTCGGGGACTTGGTCGGCGCGCGCGGCGCGTCCGGTTCCCGGGGCGCCGCGCGGCGCCCGCTCAGAGGCCGCGCGGGGGGGCGTCGTCCCGGCCCTGGAGCTTGAGGACCTGGTCGAGGCGCCGCTCGAGCTTGCTAAGCGTCGCGGCCTGCTCGTCGAGCTTGGCCGTCTGCTTGTCGAGCTCGGCCGTCTGCTTCCGCTGGCTGAGGTAGACGAAGGCGAGCGACGCGACGAGCACGACGGCGGCGGCGGCCGTCGCGACGACGTGCTCGCGGCGGCTCTCGTTGATGATGGTCGTCGTCGACGTCTCGCGGATCGCGGCGGGCGCGGCGCGCGCGTCGCGCCTGAGCCACTTGCGGAGCTTCGCGTCGTCCGCGAGCGCCGCGAGGGACCGGCGGCGGCGGCGGCGCGTCTGCGTGTCGAGGGCGGGGACGTAGTCGCAGCACGCTTTGACGCAGGCGTCGTAGGCGGGCACGATCTCGTCGTCGTCGAAATCGTCCGCGTCGCTCGTCCCGTCCACGCCGCACATCGAGTCTTTGTTTTCGCCGACCTGCGTGCACGTGTCCCCGGAGCCGTCGCTCGCCACCCACGTGTCGTCGTCCTCGAGGCCGAGCTCCGACGAGCAGCGGTCCCAGCTAAAGTCGGGGATGGCGAACGACGGCGACGCGTAGCACCCGAAGGGCTGCGTGCTCTCGTCCCAGGCGTTGTTCTCGCAGTCCTCGTCGGCGGAGCCGTCGCAGTACGTCGAGTTGTGCCAGATCGGGTGCACGACCGTGATGCTCCCGTCGTCGTTGAGCACCTCCTGGTACTGCGTGCAGCTGTCGCCGGAGCACGACGTGTAGATGGCGATCTCGATGCCCGAGTTCGAACCGGAAGCCGGAGGAGACGGGGAGCGCGAGCAGCAGGGCGAGCGCGGCACGTGCCATCGGAATGCCTTGAAGATCGAGGCTGCCTGCTTCCGAACTCGGGCACGCAGCTGCGCGGACAATGCACCAATCTAATCTGCATGGCAGAGTTGACCAAGTTATTGAAGCGAACTCCCAGTAATATTGGAGGTCGTTTAAAGTAGAAGATGTAGGAATGAATTTAGTGGGCTGCCGATGGCACCGAGGGTGATGGTCCTCCTCGGCGCCGCGGCGTGGCGCTCCGCAACGGCTTTCGTGATGCCACAGCCGCGCGCCCGCGCGCGCGGTCCGCCGCTGGCGCTGCTGGATGGCGCAAGCGGCTTGGACGCCGCCCGCCCGGCGGCGCTGGCAGCGGACGGCTTGGACGATGCCCTCGCAGCAGCACACGACGCGCTCGCACCGCCGCGGCGGCGGGAGCCGGCCCCCGACGCGGACGCGGACGCGGCGCGGCAGGCCGAGCTCCTGCCGCTCCTGTCGTCGCAGGGGCCGCGGCTCCTCGCGCTCGCGGCGGTGCCCCCGGCGCTCGCGCTCGCGCTCTGGCCCGCGCTCGCGGACGGCGTCGGCGACTTCCTGAGCTCCTACAACGGCATCAACGGCCGCAGCATCGACGGCAACGCCTTCGCCGTGCAGCTCCTGCGGCCGACGGTGAACGGCGGGGCAGGAAAAGAGAGCGAAATTCCCAACTTCAAAGGCTCACTATCTCGGCCGTTTTCCACTCATTTCGGCTGACTTTTGGACGAGCGATCATCTCTCGGAACGGTCTCGAAGTGTTGCTTGTCTCGGATCGCGCGCGCGCGGAACACTCACGTTGAAGCGACGTTGAATCTCTCTTGTCCTGCCCAGGTGAACGGCGTCGTGCTGCCGACGCTGTCCATCGCGCTGGGCACGCTCCTCGCGACGACGATCAACGTGCTCCGGAACCGCCAGGTGCAGATCCGCGCGGCGCTCAACAAGGAGGCCTGCGAGCTCCGGCTGCTCCGCGCGGCGCTGCTCGGCGCCTTCGGCACGGCGCGGCGCGGCGCGGGACACGGGCGCTTCGACGTCGCTTCGACGCGAGTGATCCGCGCGCGCGCGTGCCGAGAGAGGCGCCTCCAAGGTCGGGAATGTCGCGCGCTCGTCCTGCCCAGGCGCAGCACGCGGACCGGCGGCGGCGCGCGCTCGCGCTCGTCCGCGACTACGCGGCGCGCGTCGTCGACGAGGCGACCGTCGGCGCGTTCGGCGCCGTGACGCGCGAGGAGCTGCGCGGCGGCGTCGGCCGCAACGAGCTCGAGCCGCTGTCGTCGATGCTCCACGGCGTCGAGGGCGCGCACGCGAGCCGCGAGGCGTCCGTGGCCGCGAGCCTCCACCTCGTCGCGTCGCTCAACGGCCACCGGAGCGACCGCCTCGCGGCGCTCCTCGGCGGCTTCCCGGCGATCCACTGGTTCGTGCTGGGCCAGCTCGCGGCGTCCATCGTCGTCGCGTTCCTCATCGAGTCGAACCAGGAGGTGCTCCAGTTCCTCAACTCGCTCCAGCTGCGGATCCTGTTCGCGCTCATCATCGCCGTCTGCTCGTCGACGGCGACGTTGTGCGTGGACCTCGCGGACCCGTTCCGCGGCCGCTTCTCCGTGATCACGGCGGCGGAGCAGGTCGCGGACCTCGAGCGCGTCCTCGCGCGCGACGTCGCGGCCTGCGACGACGGCGCGGGCGGCTGGCGCGCGCGGGACGCGCTGCGCTTCCACGCGCTCACGTCGCCGCTCTACGGGGCGCCCGTGCGCGCGCTCGGCGACGCGGCGTCCTACGCGTCGCGCCGCGTCGTCGGCCCCGCGGTCCGGCGCGCGCGCGCGCTCCGGCGGCGCCTCGGGCCGCGCGGGGGCGACGGCGGGGCGCGGCGACCCTAGACGAGCGCCGTCGCCGGCGGCGCGTCGCCGGGGGCATCCCCGGGGGAGGGCGCGGGCGGCGCGGGGCCGCCGGGCGTCGCGGCGGCCTCGAGCGCCGCCGCGAGCGTGGGCGCGCGCCGGCGGACGCCCGGGCCGCCGCTCCGGTCCCGCGGCGCCCGGGCGTGGGACCGGAGCTCCTCGACGGCCCGCGCGTGGTCCGCGACCGCGGCCAGCGCGGCCTCGAGGCCCCCGGCGCCCGCCGCGTCGAGCTCGAGGACCCACGCGGCCTCCGGCAGCTCGCAGGGGTCCTCGACGTAGCCCTCGCCGCCGAAGCCCAGGGCGCCGTTGTCCGCGTCGGGCGCGCGCCTCGGCCGGCCCCCGCGGCAGGCCCCGCGGAGCGCGGACGGGAGGAGCACGCCGAGCGGCCCGCCGCCGCGCCGCGCGGCGTCGAGCGCGGCCGCGCGCGCGAGGCCCCGGGCGAGGTCGCCGAGGCCGCCCTCGGACGCGCGCAGGTTCCAGACGCTCTTCAGGGTCTTGCTCGCCGCGAGCTTGGCCCGGAGGCCGCCGCCCGGCGTCGCGGGCGACGCCGCGGGCGCCGCGGGCGGCTCGAGCGCGTCGGCGACGAGGGCCCGCGTCGCCGCGACGTCGAAGAGTACGCAGCGGCTCGGCGCGGCGAGCGCGCAGCATGGCGGCGCCGCGCCCGCCGCGAAGACCGCCGCGAGGCCTGTGTGCAAATCAACCAGTGAGCTGGGACGTCGGGGCCAAACTTGAGAATTCTCTAGCTCGGTCAAATCGAAGTCGATTCGGCTGACTTTTGGACGAATCGATTGCTCTCAGCGAGTTCTCGACGCAGAGCCGAAGAGCTTGTGTCGAACCTTTCGAATACGCGCACATTGAAGTCGGGTTGAAGATTTGATTTGCACACAGCGCGAGGCCGACGCAGCTCCCGGGCCCGAACGTCGCGCCGCACACGCGCAGGCCGCCGCTGACCACGAAGGCCCAGGCCCCGGCGAGCGCGCGCTCGAGGTCGTCGTCGGCGCCCAGCACGGCGTCGCGGCCGAGGCGCGCGAGGGGCGCGACGTCGCCGACGGCCGCGAGCTCCGGCGCGGCCCTCAGGCACGCGCCGACGTCCGCGAAGGCCTCCGAGTGGCCCGTGAAGAGGAAGTCGAAGAAGGACACGAGCCCCGAGTACTGGAGGCCGCACTTGCGCTCCGAGATGGCGAGCTTCCGCGCGAAGCGCTCCCGCTCGCCGCAGTCGATGCGGCCGCTGTGGAGCAGCTTCTCGGCGTTCGCCGCCTCGCGCCGCAGGAGCACGCGCACGGCCGCCTCGGTCTTGACCGTCCGCGCCATCTCCGGGAAGGCCGACGCGTAGGCGCCGATCCACGCCTCGGCCTTGCCGACGTCGTCGCGGAGCCGTCCCGCGGACGCGTCCTCGCCGCCGGCCGCCGCGTCGCGCGCCGCGCGCTCGCACGCGCGCGCGAAGTTCGTCGCGCACTCGAAGGCGAACTGGAGCTTGAAGAGGCGCCAGGCCTTGAGCGGGCCGCCGCCGCACCGCTCCGGGAAGTCGAGGTCGATGGCGTAGGCCTCGAGCCGCGGCCGGAGCACGCCGTCCCAGAGGCTCGCGCGCTCGGCGACCGCCGCCTCGGCGTCGCCGGCACCGCCCCGCGCCGCACCGCCCGCCGGCCCCTTCTCGAGCCGGAAGATGCGGTCGACGGCGACGTCGCAGACCTCGGCGAGCAGCTCGAGCGAGTCCGCGGACACGAACCCGGCGTGGTGCAGGTGCCAGAGCTCGGCCTTGAGCACGGCGGCGACGCGCCGCTCCTCGCCCCAGACCTCGCGCGCGCTCCGGGGCGTCGGCGCCTCCGGCGCCGGCGGGGGCGCGCGCTTGAACCTCGCGTCGTAGCCCGCCCAGCGCCGCCGCAACACGAAGGGCACGCGCGCCTCGCGCGCGCGCGGCGACCGGCTCGCGTACGTCGCCGCGTCGTGGACGGGCAGGTACTGGCAGACGACGGCCGCGTCCGCGCCGCCGAGGTAGCGGTCGCGCTCGACGACGTCGCGGAGCGTCGCGTCGCTCCGCTCGCCGAGCTCGCGGCACGTCGCGCGGAAGCGCCGCTCCTCCTCCACGGACGGCTGCGACAGGCCGAGCTTGGCGAGCGCGAACTCCATGGACGTGCCGTTGACGACGAGCGTGAGGCACGTGATGCCCGCGACGGCGGACATGACGTCGTCGCGCACGCGCGCGTCGATGTTCTCGTTCTCCTCGACGACGAGCGCGAGCGCGAGCCCCACGGCGCCGCGGAGCGCGCCCCAGCCGAGCGCGCCGAACTGGGGCAGCCCGAAGCCGTAGCCCATCCTCCGGAGCAGCGGCGACAGCAGCGCGAGCATGGCGAAGCGCACGGCCATGAGCGCGACGTAGAGCGCGCAGAGCTCGCCGAGGCGGCCGAGGCTCACGCGGCTCGCGATCATCGCGCCCGCGACGAAGAAGATGGACGTGTTCGCGACGAAGCCCGCGAGCTCCCAGAACGCGTGGAGCCGGTGCGCGGCGGCGGCCGTGCCGTGCTCGCGGCCGCGCGCGCCGAGCGTGACGCCCAGCGCGACCAGGGCGAGCACGCCGGACGTGAAGGACGCGCCGTCGACGGTCACCATCTCGCAGAGGCAGAACGTGCCGTAGGCCGCGGCGAGCGTGAGCGCGATCTCCGCGACCTGGGCAGGACAAGAGTGCGAAATTCCCAACTTCAAAGGCTCCTCTCTCGGCCGGTTTCCACTCGTTTCGGCTGATTTTTGGACGAGCGATCATCTCTCGGAACGGTCTCGAAGCGTGGATGCTTTCTCCGGAACGGGCGCGCGCGGAACACTCACGTTGAAGCGACGTTGAATCACCCTTTTCCTGCCCCGTCCGCGACGGGGTCCTCGTAGACGAAGCCCAGGAAGACGCTCGCGGCCTGGCCGACGGCGGCGCCCAGGAGCGGCCCGCAGAGCGCCATGCGGAGCGCGTAGGGCGCGACGACGGCGAACCCGAGCGACGACACGCCCTCGCGCGCGCACCGCCGGTAGAACACCGAGAAGATGACGATGGCCGTGCCGTCGTTCAGCAGGCTCTCGCCCTCGAGGAGCGTCGCGAGCCGCTTGGACACGCCCAGCTCCGACATGAGCGCGACGACGGCCACGGGGTCCGTCGCCGAGAGGATGGACCCGAGCAGCGCGCACGCGGGCCACGGCAGCCGCGGGGCCCCGGCGCCGTCCAGGTAGATGGCCCGCGCGCAGCAGGCCGTCGCCGCCGTGCCCAGGACGACCCCCGGCACGGCCAGCACTAAAATCTGCCCCAGCTCGTTGAAGAGCGTGTGGAAGTCCGTGTTGAACGCGCTCTCGAAGATGAGCACCTGCGCGGGACACGGGCGATGCGACGTCGCTTCGACGTGGGCGTGCCGCGCGCGCGCGTTCCAGAGAACGCATCCGCGCTCCGAGGGCGCTCCGAGGGATGATCGCTCGTCCAAAAATCCGCCGAAACGAGTGGAAGACGAGGTGGGACGTTCGCGCGCTTGTCCCGCCCCGGCGAGCGCCGGTAGAAAGCCGTAGAGGATGAGGTGCGGGTCGACGACGTCCCAGCTCCGCACCATGCGCTCGACCTTGCCGAGGTGCGCCGTCTTCGCGTCCTCGTGGTCCCATACCACGCCCGCGACGACGCCCAGGCCCAGGAGCCAGACCGTGTAGGGCAGCTTCTTCGGCAGGAGCGTGCGGGCGAAAATGCCGGCGAATAAAGCGAGCACGAGGAAGGCCAGCGGCGCGCCGGGGTGGCCGTGGTGCGCGTGCGCGTCCTCCTCGTAGCCGCTCATCGCCCGCGTCGGAGACTGTGATGATGGTGTTCAGGGGCAGCCCATGTCGATCCCCAGCCACACAGGCTCCTTCAACGTCGATGCATCGTGCGGAGCTCCGGAGATCGTAGTCTGCAAGCGAGTCGATGGCCGACTCGAGCAGCAGCGACTCGTCGCCGGACCGCGCGCCGCCGCTGCACGTCATGGCCGACAGCAGCGACAGCGACTCGTCGCCGGACCGCGCGCCGCCGCTGCACGTCATGGCCGACAGCAGCGACAGCGACTCGTCGGACCGCGCGCCGCCGCCGCGCGCCACGGCCGACTCGAGCAGCGACGGCGACGGCGCGCCGGACGCCTTCCTCGCCGCGTCGTCGAGCGGCAGCAGCGACGGCGACGACGCGCCGCGCGGCGCCGCCGCCGAAGCGCGCATGGACGGCGTCGACGCCTACGGCCGCGTCGCCGGCGAGGCGCACACGGCCGCGCCGCTCGAGGCGTCGCGGGCCGCGCGGCTGTCCGGCCTCGAGTCCGCGAGTTCGCTGTACGCGCTGCAGCAGGTGCTCCAGCGCGACGACGGCGCGGCGACGGGCGACGCGCTGAGCGCCTTCGCGCGGGGCGTCCACGGCCGCGACGCCGCGGTGCTCGCCGTCGCCGACGCGTGGGCCGCGCGGTCGCCGCACCTGGGCGAGCTCTGCCGCGCGTTCCGCGCGCGGTGCGGCCCGTCGGACGACGCCAAGGCCCTCGGCTGCCTCCGCGCGCTCGCGGCGCTCCTGCCGCGGCTGCCGGCGGCCGGCGCGGCGGCGGTCTGGGCGACCGTCGCGCGGGAGTGGGGCGCCGCGTGCCAGAAGAGCCTGCGGCGGACGCACGTCGCGCTGCGGCAGGCGACGCTCGGCGCGCTCGAGGTCTGCGCGCGGTCCGTCGGGGCCCCGGCGGCGCGCGTCGTCCTGCGCTGGATCGACGACGACGACGTCTGGCGGACGCTGGCCGCGCCGGGCGCGCGCGCCGCGCCCCGGGGCGACCGCCGGGGCGCGTCGACGCGGCAGCAGTGCGTCCGCGTCGCCGCGGCCGTCGTCCGCTTCGGCGACGCGAGTACGCGGGCCGACGCGTGCCGCGACGGCGGCGTCGTGCGCTTGGTCGTGGCGAAGCTCGCCGACGACGCGCCGCGGCACGCGAAACTTCTGCTCGACGCGCTCCGCGCCGCGTCGGACCGCGACGCCGTCGGCGTCCTCGCGGCCGCCGAGGGTCTGGCGAGCCTGCGGAGCCTCGCGGCCCTCGACGCGTCGACGCGCGCGGGCGACGGCGGCGCCAAGGCCTGCGCGAAGGCCGCGCGGCGCTGGCTCGCGAAATTGGCGACGCGCGATGTGTGGCTCGCCTGGGCCGCGCGCGGCGAGCCGCGGCCCGCGCACCGCCGCGTGCTCCGCGCGCTCGACGCGACGGAGCCGTCGCAGCGCGCCGCGCTCGCCGGCGCCGTCGCCGCGGCGCCGCCGCTCCTCGAGGCGTGGCTCGCCGTCGGCGCCCGGGGCGCGCTCACGGCGACGCGGCCCTGGGACGCCAAGCCCGGCGAGCCCTGCGCGCCGCGCGCGCTCGCGGGCTGCGACGCGCTCGGCGCCGTCCTCGCCGCCGGCGGCGCGGGCGCCTCCGGGGCCTACGACCGCGCGGCGCGGCCCCGCGACGTCGCCGTCGCGGCCGTCGCGCGGTGCCTCCCGCCCGAGGACGTGCTCTCGAAGAAGGATCTGGGCCGGGGCCTCATGCACGGCGACCCGGCGGCGAACCGGGCCGCGCTCGTCCTCGTGTTGCGCGTCCTCGACCGCTTCGCCGCGGAGCGCGGCGCCGCGGTGGAAATCTTCGGCGGCTGCTCCGGCGCCGCGGAGCGGCCGCCCGTCAAGGCCATCCTCGAGGTCGCGAAGCGGCTGCTCGAGGGCGAGGACTTCGACCTCGAACCGCACCGGCGGCGCGAGAAGCCCGGGCGGCGCGTCGACTACGAGTGCCGCGCGCTCCTCCGGACGCGGCTCCCGGAGCTCCAGACGTTCCTCGGACTCTTGCCGCGCGCGGGCGCGCCCTTCGCCGAGGTCCACGGCCTCTTGCTCGCCGCGCTGCTCCGCTACGCGCGGGAGCTGCCCGAGGCCGTCGCGGCGGGGCGCTTCGACTTTTGCAAACTCTGCGCGCGGGGCTTCGACGAGGCCTGGCCGGCGGCGCTGCTCGCGCCGCTCGCGCGCCTCGCGCGCGCCGTCGACGGGCCGCGGCTCGCGCGGGGCGACGACCCCGCGGCGCGCCGGTGCCGGGACCGCGTCGTCGACGCCGTCGCCGACGGCGAGGCGCCCGTCGCGGCCGCGGCCGCGCGGTTTTTGGAAGAAGCGCTCGCGCGCGAGGGCCTCGACGGGACGGAGATCGCCGCGTGGGTCGACGCGCTGGCGGCGGCCCCCGTCGGCGCGAGCTTCGGCGCCGCCTGGGACGCCGCGCGGGACCACCGCGGCGCCTTCGAGGGGACGTCCGGCGCGCCGCCGCCGGCCGTCGGCGGCGCGGCGAGACCGCCGCGGAAGCGCGACCGCGACGCGCCCGCCGTCGACGTCCTCAACGCCTACGTGCGCCGCCGCGAGGAGGTGCCGGAGGCGGCGCCGCCGTCGCTGGGGCGGGCGCTCCTCGGCGCGGCGCTCCGGCGCGGCGACGGCGACCCGGGCTTCGCGCCGACCGCGGTCCTCGCCGCGCTCGACTACTACTACGCGGGCCGCGGCGACGCCGCGCGCGCGGCGCTGGCGGCCGCGGCGCCGACGGCCCCGCCCCTCGTCGCGCTCGGGGCCTTCCTCGACGGCGGCGACGGCGCCGGTCTGCCCCTCGGCGGCGGGCTGTGTGGAAATCAACCACTGGTTTGGGACGTCCCGACCAAACTTTGAAATTATCTAGCTCGGTCAAATCGAAGTCGATTCGGCTGAATTTTGGACGAATCGATCGCTCTCATCGAGTTCTCGACGCACAGCCGAAGAGGCTGGTACGAACCGTTCGAATACGCGCACGTTGAAGTCGGGTTGAAGATTTGGTTTCGGCACAGGCGACGGCCTCGCGAGCTGCCTCGCGCGCGCGCGCCGCGGCGACGGCGCGAGCCTGCGAGACTTTTTGGAGGCCGCGCCGCGGCCGCCGGCGCGCGCCGTCGGCCGCTGCGTCATGGCCGCGACGGCCCTGGACGCGGAGCGCGGCGACGCGGCGCTCCTCGCGCCGCTGCGGTCGCTGCTCCGCGACGCGCTCGCCGTCGCGGGCGCCGCGGAGGCGTTGGACGGTCCGCTCTTCGGGTCCGCGCTGGCGCTGAGCGCCGCGGGGCCGGCGCTCCTGCGGCCGCTCCTCGGCGACGTCTTCGAGGCCGGCGGCGGCGGGGCGCGCGCGGCGGCGCTGAGCCGGCGGTGCCTCGACGCGGACCTAATGGCCGCCGCGCCCGACGCCGTGCGGCTCGCCGCCGTCGCCTCGGCGCGCGCGGACGTCGCCGCGGCGGCGGGCGCGGCGCTCGCGGCGCCGACGCCCGCCGCGGCGCGGCGCCTCCTGGACCTCTGGGCCGCGGCGCCCCACGCGGCGCTCGACGCGGCCGTCGCGGCCGTCGCGGGCCGCGTCGCTCTGGCCGCGTGCGCGGGAGGCAGCCGCGACGCGTGGGTCGCCGCGGCGCTCGCGCGGCCGACGCCCGGCGGCGACGCCGCGCTCGCGGGCCTCTGCCGCGGGTCCGCGGCCGCGCGCGCGAAAGCCCTCGCGGCGCCGGCGGCGCGGCTCCGGCGGCCCGCGGTCGCCGAGGCGCTCGCGGCGCACGGCGCCGCGGGCGCGACGCGCGACGACGCCGCGTTCGCGGCCTTCGCGTCGGACGTCCTCCCGGGCGTCGCGCTCGCGCACCTCGACCGCGCGCCGCTCTGCCGCGTCGCGCTCGGGCTTTTAGCCGACTTCCCGCCGAACGAGGCGGGGCTCTTCGGCGCGTTTTCGTCCTTCGACTGCTCCGTCGCCGGCGCGGCCTACCTCGAGGCGCTCGGCGCGCCGCTCGACGGCTTCCTCGCCCACCACTGCGCGCCGGGCGGCGACGTCGCCGTCGCGCGGCGCCTCGCCGTCGCCGGCGCGGCCGCGGCGCCCGCGGCCGCGGCGGCCGCGGTCGACGCGGCGCTTTTGGATCCGACCGCGGCGGCGCTCGACCGGGCGAGGTACATGGCGCAGGCCTGCGAGCAGGCCTGGGACGCGACGGCGCGCGTCGCGTCGGGCGCCTTCGCCGCCGCGCTCGAACGCGGCGCGACGCGCCTGCCCGCGCTCCGGCTGCTCCTCGCGCTCGCGCCGTCGACGCGCGTGTGGAAACCAAATCTTCAACCCGACTTCAATGTGAGCGTATTCGAATGTTCTGACACAAGCTCTTCAGCTGGGCCTCGAGAACTGGACGAGAGCGATCGATCCGTCCAAAAATCAGCCAAATCGACTTCGATTTGACCGAGCTAGAGAATTCTCAAGTTTGGTCAGGACCACCCAAACCAGTGGTTGGTTTTCACACAGGTCGACGCGCGACGGCGCGGTGCTCCGGCGCCTCGCGCTCCGCCGCTACGGCGCGACGCTGCGCGTCGAGGACCGCGTCGCGCTGCGCGCGCTCCAGGCCGGCGGCGCGACCGTCGACGGGCCGGAGCTCCGGGCCTGGGCCGAGGCGGCGTCCGGCGGCGCCGCGGCGCCGGGCGGCGCGTGGCTCTTCGACGTGTTAGACCGGGAGGCGCTCGAGCGCGCCGCCGCGGCCTTCCCTCTCCGCCGCGCGGCCGTCGACGACGAGGAGGACGACGACGGCGACGACGACGACGGCGCCTCGGCGGACGGCGGCGCGGGCGACGGCGACGGCGCGAGCGACGGCGAGAGCGGCGGCGAGAGCGACAGCGTCGACGACGACGCCGACGCGCCCGTCGACGACGGCGACGACGACGACGACGGCGCGGGCCCCGGCGCCGCCGGCGACGACGGCGGCGGCGGCGACGGCTCCGACGACGACTCCGACGACGACGGCCTCAGCGTCGCGTCCGGCGACGGCGACGGCGCCGCCGCCGACGGCCGCTACGACCCGCGGTTCCTGCTGCCCGTGGGCTTCGCCGCGCTGCGCAACGCCGGCGCCGCCGACGCCGCGCGGCTCGCGCGGCGCGCGCACGAGGGCGGCTTCCTGGCGTACGCCGTCGCCGCGACGGCGTCGGCGCGCGCGTCGACGCGGGCCTACGCCTTCGGCGTGATCGACGCCGTCGCGGCCGCGTGCCGCGGCGACGCGTGCGCGCGGGACCGGGGCTTCGGCGCGCGGCCCGTCGTCGCGCGCGTGCTCGACGCGCTCCGCGCGGGCGCCGCGGCGGGCCCGCGCGGCGCCGCCGCGGCGCCGGGCGCGCGGCGCGGCGCGCCGCGGCTGCCCGCGCTCGCCGCGCGCGTCGCCGCGGGCTGCCTCGCGGCGCTCGACTCGCCGGAGCGCGACGGCTACGCGGCCGCGCACGCCTACGCGCTCCGGCGGCCCGCGCTGCGGCCCTGGCGCGACGTGCCCCTGCTCAAGGAGGCGTTGGGCATCAAGGAGTCGCGCTGCGGCTTCGTCGCCGTCAAGCCCTTCACGTCGCTGACGCCGGAGAGCGCGCGCGCGAAGCGCGAGCGGCGCTGGGCCATGCGGCTGCTCCGCGAGGGCTGCGCGGACGACGCGTCGGGCCGGCTGTTGCGGAACTCCCGCGCGCTGCCGCGGCTCTTCGCGCACGTCGACTGCGTCGGCACGGGCGGCTGGGACGAGGAGCTGGGGCGCCTCGCGTTCCACGGGAACGTGCCGCCGGGCTGCGCGTCGCTCTTGGACGAGCCGAAGCGGACGCTCCGGCGCGTGAAACGGGACGTCCGCGACTGCCTCGAGGACGCGCACGCGCTCCTCGGCGCGGCGCTCGCGACGCGGGCCGCGCGGCGCGCGTGCTTCCACGAGGTCGGCGCGACGCCGTGGCTCGGCACGCACGTCTTCATGGAGCCCACGGGCGAGGGCAAAAACTGGGCCAAGGTCGCGCGCTACGCGGGGTGGCTCGCCGCGATCTTCGCCGAGGCCGCGCGCGACGACGACGTCCTCGAGCGCGCGCCCCTCTTCTTCACGGACCTGTCGTCGCAGACGCGCAAGGTCCTCGACTGCGTGACGGACGCGGACGACGCGCGCGTGCTGCCCGAGGGCTACGAGCGCGCGCCCCGGCGGCGGACCGCGGACCTCGCGCCGCTGGCCTACGCGAGCGGCCAGCTCACGCGGCGCGAGACGCGGACGGAGGCGGACGCGCGGCGCCGCGAGGCCGACGACGTCTTCTCCGACGAGGACGTCGACTACCCGGACCTCGACCTCGGCGAGGTCGTCGCGGGCATCCGGAAGCAGCTCGAGGTCGAGAAGCGGCACCGCGAGCGCGACGCCGAGGACCGCGACGCGCCGGAGAGCTCCGACGACGACGAGGCCGCGCCCGCGGCGGCGGACGACGCGCGGTGCGCCGCGTTCGCGGCGACGGACGCGCTGCTGCTGCTCCACTACCGCCTATCGAACCGGCTCAAGCCGCCGCCGCCGGCGGACGAGACGGACCTCGTGCCGGCGAACCTGGATTTCGGCTACGTCGTCAAGGACTGCTACTTCTACGTCTTTGGAATGGACGGCGCGCCGGCGAAGCGCGCGTCGACGCCGCTCGACGCGGAGATCCTCGCGCTCGTCGTCGCGAACCGCTGCGAGCTCGGCGAGCTGCACCTCGGCGCCTTCTACGGCGACGACGGCGACGACGGCGGCGACTGGGCCGACACGCCGGAGCTCGCGGAGCTCCGGCGGAAGCTCGCCGAACTCGACGCGGACGATTCCGCGGCCGCGGAGCGCGCGGAGGGCCGGCGGCGCGACCTCGCGGACTGCGCCCACGTCCTCGACTTCGTCGTCGACACGCTCGTGCTCGCGCCGCGGGGGCGCGCCGTGCACCCGCGCCGCGGCGCGGTCGCGGCGCTCAAGTTCGCCGCGCGCGCCGCGCGGACGTCCGAGGACCACCGGCGCGCGTGGCTCGCGAGCGTGGCCTTCGCCAAGGTCCTCGCGCTGCGCGGCCGCCGCGGCGTCGGCCTGGGCCTCTTCGGCGGCGACGGCGGCGCCGCCGCGGGCGCCGGCGCCTTCGTCCGCGGCGACGCCGCCGGCGCGCGGCCGGGCGCCGCGTGCGCGCTCGACGCGCTCCTCGCGGACCCGCTCCTCGGCGACGACGACCGCATGCCCCGCGGGCTCCTCGAGGCCCTCACGGACGACGCGCTCCTCGACGCGCCGCGGCCCGCGTCCGACGCGGACGTCGGCCGCGTCCGGAGCGTCCTCGAGGCCGCGGCCGCGGACCGGTGCGGGGCCGCCTGAGGCGCCGGCGTCGTTGCTCGTCTCGTATAGACTTCCGCCTTAAAGGTTTCGGTCTACCTTCGAAGCGCGCGCCGCGCGCGCGCGGACGGAGGCGGAGATCCCGGCCGCGGGCGACGGGGCTGCCGCGGGCGTCGCCGACGCGCCGGCTTGGGTTAAAATGGCGCCCTACTCGCGCTTCGCGCGGCGCGCGTCGACGCTGAGGCCGCCCGGCCCCGTGAGGCGGAGGAGCGCGAGCGTGCCGAGGACGCTGAGGTCCTGGGCGAAGGCGTAGAGCAGGGCGTCCCGGTGCTTCGTGTGGTGGTGGAGGAGCGCGGCGTANCCGCCGAGGCCGTGGACGACGAGGAGCGCGAGGAGGAGGAGCGCCGCGTGGTCGAAGGAGAAGCCCGCGACGAGCGCGGCGGCGCCGCCGACGCCCACGGCCGCGGACGCGGCCCCCGCGCCGTGGAAGAGGCCCGAGGCGACGAANTANGGCGCGAGGAGGACGCGCGCCGCGAGGCGGCGACGTGCGCGTCCGAGGCCTCGAGCGACGACGACGCCTTGCCGACGCGCTCCGAGCGCGCGTGCGCGACGAGCGCCGCGAGGCCGCCGAGGGACCCGCTGCCGCGGCAGACGAAGGACGCGACGCCGTGGATGTGCGCGCTCGCGTCGACGAACGTCGCGAACGTCGCGAGGTTGAGCGCGACGACGGCGGCCATCGCGGCCGCGGCGCGCGACGGGTCGCGCGACGCGACGACGCCCGCGGCGCCCAGGACCTGGCCGAGGCCCAGGGCCCGGAGGCCGTGCCCGAGCAGGTCGCGCTTGCCGTCGAAGGCCGCGCGCGCGGCCGCCTTCTTGGCCTTCCAGTCGTCGAGGCTCTCGCCCTTCAATCGCGGCTCGCGGTAGTCGTGGCCGGCGAACATGCCCTTGGCCAGCAGCGTCGCCTGCTGCTCGCCGTTGAGCAGCACGCGGCAGCCGTCCTCGAAGAGCGTGAAGACGAGCATGCAGCGCACCAAAACGATGACGGCGCGCCCGGCGCCGGAGCGGCCCAGGCGCTCGATGGGCGTCCGCTTCTCGTCGATGAAGGCCGAGCTGCTCGACGACCGCGACAGGGAGCCCGAGAGCTGCTCGAGCATCGCGACAGAGAGCTGCTCGACGATCGCGACAGAGAGCGGCTCGGTTGCGCACCGGTGCGAGGCGTGCGTCGCAACAAAAAAATTGAGCTCAGATCGTCGTCGGCGTCGCCACTGCCCGGACCGGCGATGCTGTGCACCGTCAGATCACCGTCCGTGAAAGTGCTGCATTCTAATTATAAATAACTCCTCGCGATTACGAGATTGGCAGCGCGGTGTACTCCCCACCGCTCGGGACCGGCAGCACACGACGAGGCTATTGGGATTGTGCTTTTGGGTTCCAGGTCCAGCAGATCTCACCATGTCGAGGCACTGGGGCTCTGCTAAAAAAGTTTATTTGGACTCCGCGCAGAATGCGCGCGAGCGGCAGCCTCCCTCGACGACCAGCCTCCAAGCCGACCGCATCACTGACGACGAAATTATGCGCGCGCCGGCGTCCACAGCCAATCGCACGAATGGGCGCGCGCAGGGAGTACTTCGCGTCCAAGGAGGCGGGCATGCTCGAGAATCTGGGCGGCAAGAAGTCGCCCTGGCGGCACGTGATCTCGCCCGCGTCGTGGATTGTGGCAGCCGGCGCGCAGCCCGACGGTGTGCGTCCCCGCGCGCCCGCAGGTGATGAAGATTCCGTTCGTGAACTTGTTTTATGATTTGATCTTCGACAAGGCGCCAACCGAGGAGCAGGCGGCTGCGCTCGTCAACTTGCTCGGCATCATCGGCGCGCTGCTTCTCAGCATGGCGGTGGCGCTGCCGACGTCGGTGGAGTCGGCACCGGCGCGCAACGTAGGCCGGCGCTGGGACCGGCGCACGGGCGCTCGGACCGGCGCACGTGCGCAGGTATGACGAAATCACGGACCACGTGGACCGCGTCAAGTACGAGCAGGTTGAGTTCGCCAACGGTACCCCCCCAAACTTTCACTCCCACCGTGTCATGGACCGGTTCATCGCGTACAGTATCACGAGCATCGTCCTCAACACCGTCGTTGTCTTCATTTCGCTGTTCGTGTACCTGTTTATGACAAACACGGACTTCAGTGACAAGCGATCTGCACCGTATTTCCAAGCTCGTCGGCCCCAGCGTCCACGACTAAACGACCAGCCGTCGGAGAACTCCTGCACAGGTACACAGGAGATCATGCGACGCTGGTGGAGCTGGACGCGATGGGCCGTGCTTCTGGCGGTTGATCTCCGCGTGGAGCTTCTCAAGAGCGTGCGCCCACACTTGCGTTCGCAGGTCACAGCGTTGATTGGCGCCACCCTCTCGTTCTACATCTCGCTCTACTACCTCATCGTCATCAAAGTCCCCGACTATTTCTGCAGAAAGAACGGCTACTCCGGTGGAGTATTTTTTGAACCGGAGCCTGACTTTTCACCCTACGGGTTCACAAATAGAATGCAGTCTGTCGTGATCATTGGTGGGATTATGGGAACGTGCATGCCCGCGTCCAGGCATCCACAAGCAACCTCGACTCCGCTGCCGCGCATACATGCAGGTTGTTCTGCCTCTCTTTTGGACTCATGCGCAAGTTTCGTTTGGTCACGCTCGCGCGCTGCTGCGCCCGCACCAGAAACGAAACGTGAGCCTGCGTTCTCACTTTTAGGTGTTTGACAAAATTGACCTCGACCATTTCAAGAGCATCGAGACGCGTCCGCTCCTAGAATTACTCAAGCAAACGTACTTCGAGCAATATGCGCGAGACAAGAACCTCTTCAAGAAAAGCGACCGCATCTTTTCGGCTGAGTGCCTCCCGCCGGTCTACGTCGCTTACGCGATGTTGCTCGTCAACGCCGAGATCCGAACGCTCAGCGAGCTTCGCGAGTGCGATACGCCGGAGCTCGTGGACCTTGGAATCCCACTCGGCCACGCGAAGCGCCTCACGCGCTTCGTTCGGGCCTGGGAGCAGAAGACCGCATCAGAGACCGTGTCAACGATCGCGAACTACAAGGCACCAGAGGCTACCGACGACGTGCAAGTGGAGCAGAAGACCGCATCGGAGACCGTGTCAACGATCCCAAACTACAAGGCGCCAGAGCCTGCCGACGATGTCCTAGTGGAGCACTTCTCTTAGGCGGCACTGGACCTTGAAGATTCAGAACTCCGAGCCGCCCGCCAACCAATACACGGCCCCATCTTACTAGGCCGCCAGGGAGAAGGGGGCGCCTCGTCCGTCGTCGCGGATGGCGTCGGCGACGCGGCGCTTGACCCGCGCGGTGAGGTCGGCCTTGGGCTCCGTGGGCGCGTCGTAGGAGACGGACGCGTCCTTGAGCGCGGGCGCGGCGGCCTTCTTGGCCTTGCCGCCCGGCGCGGCGAGCGCGTCCTTGAGCCCCGCGAGGGCCGTGTCGAGGACCGGCGCCGCGGCCGCCGCGAGCGGGACGCCGACGCCGACGCCCGCGTCGAGCACCGCGGCCGCCGCCGCGACGTGGCGCGCCAGCGCGTCCGCGTCCGCGCGCGCGTCGTCGGGCCCGCGGGGCGACGCGCGAAAAGTCGACGCAGCGCGCCCGCGGCGCGGAGGACGCCGCGAGCTTCCGGTCGTCGAAGGCCGACCAGGTTATCGCGCCGCCGCCGTGTACCGAGCCCCCCCCTACTTGGCCATGTGGAGGTCCGACGCGTCGAAGAGCGTGCCGTGCTCGTCGTGGAGCTCGGACCAGCGCTCGAAGACCTCCTGCGCGCCCGCGTAGACCGTGTCGTCGTAGCCCTCGACGTCGGCGTCGGGCGCGAAGTTCGTCGGCGCGAGCGGGTTCGCCGCGGCGGGCGGCGCGCGGGGCGGCGGGAGCGCGGCCGCGTCGCAGGCACCGAGCGGCGCCCACGCGAACTCGGACGGGTCGACCTTGTGGAAGAACGCGTGGCGCTTGATCGACGCGAAGCCGTTCGCGCCGTTGCCGAGGCGGAAGGACGGCTGCGTGTGGAGGAGCTCCGTCACGAGGGACCGGACGTCGGCCGGGCAGGGCCCCGGCCACGTGTCGTCCTCGTGGACGAGCGTCGACGCCTGGAGGATGTTCTGGAAGAGCTCGCCCTGGCTGTCGTGCGCGAACGGCGTCCGCGCGTAGCAGAGCTCGTAGGCTAAAACGCCCAGCGCCCAGAAGTCGACGGCCTTGTCGTGGCCCTGGCTCAGCACGATCTCCGGCGCGAGGTAGTCGGGCGTGCCGCAGAGCGTGAACGTCCGCGCGTCCTCGCCGCCTGTGTGCAAATTCGACCGCCGGTTTGGGACGTCCCGGCCAAACGTCGAGCCTCTCGGTCACATCGACGTCGATTCGGCTGATGTTTGGACGACTCGATGGCTCTCACCGAGGTCTCGAAGCACGCAAGAAACTCTCGCGTCGAAGACGCTCCCATGGAAGTCGGGTCGAAGATGCGGGTCCGGCCCGGCCCGCCGCCGTCGTGGTCCTCGTGGACGAACTCCTTCGCGAAGCCAAAGTCGCTGAGCTTCACGTAGCCCCGCGGGTCGAAGAGGATGTTCTCCGGCTTGAGGTCGCGCCAGGCGACGTGGTGGCCGTGGAGGTGCTCGAGGCCCAGCGCGATGCAGCCGAGGTAGAACCGCGACGTCCGCGCGTCGAGGCCGCCGAGCGGGCCCCGGAACCGGCGCGACTGCTCCTCGCGCTCGTACATGAAGCTGTAGAGGTCGCCGCCCGCGGCGTACTCGATGGCGAGGTAGACGAAGTCGCGGTCCTGGAACGCGCCGTAGAAGCCGACGACGAACGCGTGGTCGAACTTCTCGATGCAGTCGCGCTCCGCCAAGAGCGTCTTCTCCTGCTTCGCGTCCGTGACGGCCTTCTTCGACATGGCCTTGAGCGCCATGAGCTTGTGGGGGTGCTTGTGCTCGACGAGGAGCACGCGGCCGAAGCCGCCCTGGCCCAGGAGCGACGCGATCTTGAGCTTCGACCTGGTGCCCAACGTCAAAGGCTCCGATCTCGGCCGTGTTCCACTCGTTTCGGCTGATTTTGGGACGAGCGATCATCTCTCGGAGCGGTGTCGAAGCGCGGATGCTGTTTCCGGAACGCGCGCGCGCGGCACACTCACGTTGAAGCGACGTTGAATCGCCCGTTCGCGGCCCCGGCGTCGACGGGTCCGAGACGACGAAGCGCGGCGCCTCGGGCGCGCTCTGCGCCGCGTCCGCCTCCGCGACGTCCTCGTCGGGCGCCTCCTGGTTCTCGATGCAGAGCTCGTACTCGCGGCGGCCGAGCCAGTAGCAGACGACGGCCTCCGAGAGCGCCGTCACCGTCGCGTTCCGCGGCCCGCTCTCGACGAGCGACTTCTCGCCGAAGCACGCGTTGTCCTCGAGGATGCCCAGCTGGGTCTGGCCGCTGACCTCGTCGCGGTCGTTGAACGTGGCCTTGGTGACCTTGACGCGGCCCTTCTGGATGATGAAGAGCTTGTTGCCCTCCTCGCCCTCGACGACGATGGAGTCGCCGCGCGCGTACTCGGCGACGCGCATCTTCTCCGCGGCGACGTCGATGGCCGCGTCGGACACGGCCTCGAAGATGACCAGCGACTTGAGGATGCGCCGCTTGACCTGCCGCTCCATCATGTCCTTCAGGTTGCCGAAGAGGCTCTCGAAGTGCGACCGGCGCATGGACACGCACTTGACGACCTCGTCCTCCTCGCACTCGGCGATGCACGTCGCCGCGCGGGGCAGGTTGTGGAGCAGCGCCATCTCCCCGAAGTAGTCGCCGGGCCGGAGCGTCACGAGGTGGCGCGTCCGGAAGCCCGCGGACTGCTCGACCTTGACCGCGCCCGCCTCGATGATGAACATGGACTCGCCGACGTCGCCCTGGCGGATGATGGCCTCGCCCCGCTGGAAGCGGCACGTCTCCAGCGAGTTGGCCAGCCGGCTCAGGAACACGAAGTCGAAGTCCGCGAAGAGCGGCAGCTTCCGCAGAAAGTCCGCGCGCGACGACTCCTGCGCGCGCCGCGCGTCGATGACGACCTTGCGGAAGGTCTTGGAGTCGACGACCCAGCAGCGGCAGTCCTCGAGGGCGCGGATCGTCGCCGCGCGCGGCGCCCGGTAGAGGAGCGCGAGCTCGCCGAACGTCGCGCCGGCGCCGTAGGCGCCGACCTTGACGTCGTCGACGAGGATCTCCGCGGCGCCGGACTCGAGGACGTAGAACTCGTCGCCGTGCTCGCCCTGCGTGAGGATGTTGGCGCCGGCGTAGGTTCGGACCTCCAACGTCGTCTTGGCCATGCGGAGCAGCTCCTTCGTCGGGATGGCGGAGAAGTAGCGGTGGTCGCGGAGCGCGTCGAGGATCGCGGCCTTGGACGCGGCGGACTTGACCGCCGGCGGCCGCTCGCGGTCGTCGTCGTCGGCGTCGCCGTCGGCGTCGTCGTGGTGCGCGCGCGTGTCGACGATGGCCGCGCGCTTCTTCCGGTTCTGCTGCGTGTGCTCCCGGGCCTGCTTCGCCTTGCTCTTGAGCCTGTGTGGAAATCAAATCTTCAACCCGACTTCAATGTGCGCGTATGCGAACGTTTCGACGCAACGCTTTCTGCTGTGCTTCGAGAACTCGACGAGAGCAATCGATCCGTCCAAAAATCAGCCGAATCGACTTCGATTTGATTGAGATAGAGAGTTCTGAAGTTTGGTGGGGACCCCCGAAACCAGTGGTTGATTTCCACACAGTCTTGAGCTTCGCGATGGCGGAGATGGACAGGTGGCCGGCGCCCGGCGGCGCGAGGCCGACCTGGGACATGCGCTTGAGGGCCGCGGGGCTCGGCGTGACGCGGTCCGCCGCGGCGCCGAGCGCCTGGGACTCGCGGCGCCGCAGGCGCCGCTCGTCGTCGTCGAGGGCCGCGGCCGCGGCCGAGCCGCGGCGCGGCGCGTCGTCGGGCGCGCGGAGCGGCGCGGGCGACGACCGCCGCTCCGCGCCCTCGGACGCCGCGAGGTTGCTGAACGCCCGGGAGGCGAGCGTGACCATTGCGAGGCAGCCCCGGTTGGCGCGGCACGATCGCGGCACGGACGGTTGGTGAACCGTGTGGTGCCAATTCGACTCCGGGCAGCCTCCTCCCCCGAAGCGTTTTCAAACATGGACGACCCCTTCGCGGCGGCCCAGGCGGCGCGGGCGCGGGCGGAGCTGCGGCGGTCGACGAACGACGCCAAGCTCCGGGACTTCCGGAAGAAGGTCGCCGCGCGCCTGCGGGGCGACCGGGCCAAGCAGGCCGCGGCGAACCCGTACCGGCCGCCGGCGCCCCGGGCCCGCGCCCCGCCGCCGCCGACGCCGGCGAGCCCGCCGCGCCCCGCCGCGCCCCCGCCGCCGCCGCACGCGGCCGAGGACCCGGACGCGGCCGCCGGCGCCGGCGCCCGCTTCGCCGCGGAAAGCCCCGGCGACGAGCCCGCCGCGGACGACGAGGACGGCCCGGCCGTCGTCGCGAGCCTGGCGCCGCTGCCGAGCCCGACGGAGCCGCCCTTCGCCTGCGACCTCGCGCCGCAGACCGTGCCCGACGCGTTCCGCCGGCCCTCGGGCAAGGCCTCGCTCTTCGGCGCCGCCGAGTTCGTCGACTCCGACGACTCCGACGACTCCGACGGCGGCGGCGGCGGCGACGCGGGGCCGGCG
>NW_008705568.1:1831332-1836032 GCF_000186865.1 Aureococcus anophagefferens | reverse complement strand
CGCGGGCCCCGGAGCCGGCGGCGCCGCCGGCCGCCCCCCGGCGGCGCGCGTCGCCCCCGGCCGGCGACGGCGCGCCCCGGCGCGACGACGAGCGCACCGTCGACGACGACGACGACGACGAGGAGTCGCGGCAGCAGCGCGAGAAGGACGCGCTCTCGCGCGACCGGAACCGCGAGTACGCGCGGAACACGCGGCTCCGCAAGAAGGCCTACGTGGCCCAGCTCGAGCGCGCCGTCCACGACATGGCCGGCGAGAAGCGGAAGCGCGAGGACGCTTTGAGCTCCGCGGACGAGATGCAGCGGCGGACGCGCGACGCGCGGAGCCGGTGCCTCCGGGCCGCGCTCTACTACCGGGGCCTGGGCGAGGTCTGCGAGGCCAAGTGGCGCGAGCTGCTGGCGCCCGACTTCGTGCTGACGCTGCCCGTGACGCCGTACCGGTGCTACGACCCGCGGACCGTCGTCGACGACGACGCGTCCGCGAAGCTCCCGGGCCTGGGCCAGCGGCGCGTGCTGCGGGGCGTGCGGGGCATGGTCTTCGACACGGCGTCGCTCGCCGTGCTCCTCCAGTCCGTGGGCGCGCGGGGCCGCCGGGGCCACGCGCTCGTGCGCTGCGCGATGGACTGCGCGGCGGACGACGGCGACGGCCCCCTGGGCCGGCTGCTCCACGACGGCAAAGCCTGCGCGGGGCTCTTCAGCCTGCGGACGACGAACGCGGCAAGGTGCGGCGCGCGGCGCGACGTCGCGTGCGCGGGCACGCTCCGGGGCGGCACAAGAGCGCGACGTGCCCGACTTCAAAGGCTCCGATATCTCGGCCGTTTTCCACTCGTTTCGGCTGATTTTTGGACGAGCGATCATCTCTCGGAACGGCCTCGACGCGTGGATGCTGTTTCCGGCACGCGCGCGCGCGGCACGCTCACGTCGAAGCGACGTTGAAGCACCCTCGCGCCGCCCAGGCATGCTCCGCGCGGAGTTCGACAACGCCGCGCGGCTGGCGCGGCTGGACCTGAGCTTCGACGTGCTCGGCGTCATGCGCCAGCTCCAGGGCGCGCGCGACGGCGCGGATCTGGACCTCGTGCCGAACACGCTGGCGGCCGCGGAGCGCGCGATGGCCGCCGACGACGACGACGCGGCGCGCGGGCGGCGCCGGGGCCGCGGGCGGCCGCGTTTGATCACGTCGTCGGCGCGGCCCCACGTGATCACGCGGGCCAACGCGGCCTTCTCCGAGCTCTGCGGCTTCTCGGCGGCGGAGGCCGTCGGTTCGACGCTCCGGCTCATCGAGGGCCCGGCGACGGACGCGGCCGTCGTCGACGATTTATTGCGGGACGTGGAGCTGCGCCTGCCGTCGTCGATGATCGTCGTCAACTACCGCCGCGACGGCACGAAGTTCATCAACTACCTCCGCGTCTTCCCGCTCGCGGGCGACGGCGACGGCGCCGACGACTTCGGCCACTACCTCGCGGAGCTCGAGCGCCTCGACGACGAGGCCGTCGCGGCCATCGAGAACGCGCCGGGCCCGCCGCCGCCGCGCTGGCACCTCGCGCCGGCCGGCGCGCCGCGCGCGCCGGCCGCGGTCTGGGCCGCGCCGGGCGTCGCCGCGCGCGCGCCGGCCTTCGTGCCGCCCCACGTGCCGGGCCTCCCGCTCCACGCGCCGCCGGCCCGCGGGCCGACCCACCGGCCGCCCCCGCCGCCGCCGCGCTAGTAAGGGGGGGGGCGCCGACGCCAAAACCAAAATGTTGTGGTGCACATCTTACCCCACTGCGCTCAGCCAGGGCGCGACCTTGGCGTAGTAGATCTGGAGGTTGTTCTTGTGCTGGCGCGTGTAGTACTGGTGGACGATGTGGAGGACCTCGCCCGTGTGCGCGTTCGTGAGCTCGTCGTTCGCGTTGCGCGACGGCCAGGCGTAGTGGCCCATGGACACGGAGCGGGTCATGTCCGGGAAGCAGACGACCTTGTCGCGGCCCCGCCGCTCCGCCTCGAGGTACCGCGCGTAGTTGACGAGCCCCTGGTCCGACTCCCAGTAGCCGCAGGCCTCGGCGGAGCGCACGACCTCCTCGGCGAGGCTCAGCACGGCTCGTCGGCTGCCGAGGAAGATGCCGCCGTTCGCGTAGACGCCGCCGAACGCGTCCTGCACTGCGTCCAGCAGCGCGGGCGCCTTCCGCGCGTCGTCGGCGCACTCGTTGAGCCGCTGGCGGAAGTAGCGCTCGCCCTCGGGGAACCTGTCGCCGCGGTCGCCGAAGAAGAGGAGCTCCGCCGCGCCGTAGCGGCGCGACAGGTCGAACGGGTCGCGCTGGAAGAAGACGTCGGAGCCGTCGGCGACCATGACGTGCTCGACGCTGTCCGGCATGGACCGCAGCACGGACGCGTACCAGACGTGGCGCAGGCAGTTGCCCGAGAAGCGGCCGTCCGACCCCCGGAGCGGCACGGATCCTCCCGAAGAAGTGGCGAACGGGCCGTCGCCGACGGCGACGATGCGCCAGCTGGCGTCCTTCGCCGCGATGCGCTGAATCACGGGGTCGACCATGTCGTCGCGCGGCGTGATCACATAAATCAGATCCGCCGGGTTCGCCAGGCGGAAGGAGGCGACCGTGATCTGGCAGCCCTTCACGTGCGACGCGACGCTGTGGCGCTTCGTCGAGATGGCCGGATCGGCGAAGCAGACGACGACGAGCGCGTTCGTCGCGTTCGTTGCCGACGATGCGGCGAGCGTCGCTGCCAAAGCAGGGGGGTGTAGCGGATGACCGCCATCGTCGTGGGCCAAAAAGCCGACGGCGCCGGGGTGGGACGCGTTGAGCGCGGCCGCCGCCGCGGCGAGGTAGAGGTCCCGCGGCGGCTTCTTGCCGCAGTCCGCGTCGGCCGCGGTGCCCGCGAGCACCGCGGCCTTGGCGAAGAGCCGCTCGAGGGCCCGCGGCGCGCCGACGACGAGGGAGAAGTCGACCGCGGGCCAGCCCGCGCCGACGAGGCCCGCGGGGAGGCACCGCGCCGCCCACGCCGCGGCGAGCGGCGACGCGGCGAAAGACCCCGGGCCCCGCCGCAGGAGCAGGCGCCGGTCGCCGAGGGCGACGGGCCCCGCCGGCCGCGCCGCGTCGCAGCCCGCGTCGGACGCGTCGACGGCGACCCAGGGCGCGCCCGCGGCGTCGAGCTCCGCGAGCGCGGCCGCGAAGCCCATGAGGCTCCGCGGGCTCCCCGCGAGGGCCGTCGCCTTCTCGCCGATGGCGTGGCGCGGGCCCGGCGGCGCGCGCGGCTCGACGTCCTCGACGACCGTCGTCGCGGCGTCGACGGCGCGGCCGAACTTGCCGGGCGCGAGGAGCGCGAGGCGGCCGCCGCCCGCGCCGAGGCACGTCCGCTTGTCCGCTTCGCAGGACGCGGGGCCCGCGCCGTCGCAGGACGCGAGGTAGGAGCCCGCCGCGGGCCAGTCCCGGGGCAGGAGCCGCTGGCTCGTCGTCGGCGCGACGAGGTGCGTGAGCTGGTCGAAGAGCGCGGCCGTCGCGCCCTCGCCGGCCTCGTTGCCGTAGGATACGCGCGCGAGCGCCGCGGCGCCCGCGCGCCGCATCGCCGCGACGCGCGCGCCGCTCAGGGCGCGCAGGAACGCGGGCAGCTCCCCGACCTTGTGCGCCGCGTAGCGCAGCACCGCGTCGCCCCACGGCGCGGGTCTCCGCGCGCCCGACGACGGCCCGAAGGGCAGCGGGAAGTGGCGGCTCAGGATCACGGGCACGCAGCCCGCGGCGAGGCTCTCGTAGAAGCGCCGGCTCGAGCTCGTGTAGCCCGCGGGGACGAGGCAGAACGTCGCGTTGCGCATGCGGCGCATCGTGTCGACGTACGTCCGCAGCGTCTCCTCGTACGCCTGCTTGTCCTCGTGGCGCTCGACGACGACGACATCGGCGTCCGGGACGTCCCGGAACGCCGGGGCCAAGATGGCCCGGTCCTTGGCGCCCTTCTGGGCCGACGCGCGGAGGAAGACGAGCGACCGCGGCGCGGGGCCGCCATCCGCGAGCGCGGCGTCGAGGAGGCCGTTGGGCTCCACGAAGTAGGGCACGACGACCGTGCGCGGGCCCACGTCGACGACGCCCTTGCGCATGTCGCCGAGGAAGCCCTCGAGGTGCGGCAGGAGCACGCGCCGGTCGACCATGAGCGGCGCGTGGTCGCGCCAGACCGTGACGGGCGCGGACGTCGACGTGTGGAGCACGACGTGCTGGTCCCGGTCCGCGTCAAAGTAGGCGTGGGCGAGCACCTGGGACCGGAAGAGCGCGTCGGCGCGGGCCCAGAGCGACTCGCGGACCGTGCCGGGCGGCATGTCTCCGATGCCCGGGCCGACGGCGAGGATGCTCAGCGCGCGCCAGGGCACGGGCACGAAGTAGAGCCGCGGCGGCCCGTCGATGGCGCCGCGGCTCCGCGCCGCCTCGCCGGGCGCCCCGGGCGCGAACGGCGCGCGGCACGGGTGCCGGAGGAACCGGTCCACGATGAAGACCTCCGGCAGGAACTCGCGGAGCTCGCCGCCGAAGCGCCAGTCGTGGTCCAGGATGGCCACGACGTCGTCGAAGAGCGCCTCGAAGCCCGGGTAGATGACGAGCGACGACGCGCAGGACACGGGGCGCGCGCTCCGCGCCTCGAATCGACGCGCGGCCCGGAGCACCGACCGCACGCCCCCGAAGGCTTCGTCGGCCCGCGGCGCCTCGTCGCGCTCCCGGTCGACGTTGCGCGGCA
>NW_008705568.1:1828285-1830831 GCF_000186865.1 Aureococcus anophagefferens | reverse complement strand
CCGGGTGGTCCAGCACGGCGTCGACGGTCTCGAACTGCGCCCAGTCCATGGTCGGCGCGTGCGACGCGCGCACCTGGGACCCCAGGCCCAGCGCCTCCAGAGCGTGAGACACGAGGTGCGTGCCCGTGTGGCTGAAGCCGGCGACGACGATGACGCTGTGGTTGCTCTCGCACCGCGCCGCCACGGCCAGCAGCCAGAGCCCAAGGTGGAGTCGCATGGACCTCATCGACGCCATCGAGGACCTGTCAAGAGATTCGCCCGATCGAATATAATCGCAGGACCGCGGACGTGCCACGGGGGGCGGGGAGGGGATGCGGCCACGGTCGCCAAGGCCGCGCGCGAAGGCCGTACGGCGCGGCGCGAGGCCAGACGACGCCCCGCGACGGCTGAGCCGGTTTGATTCGCTCGTCGCCCGTGGCCCGGTCGCCCGTTTTGGCCGAAAGCCGTCGCGAGGGCTCGATTTTTCGGGCGACGTTCAAGGGGTCGGGGACACCATGACGGGACGCGGGGCGGCGCTATAAGCGATGTGAAGCGCGTGGGTGCTTTCTACGCGTGCGTGGAAGACGACAAATGATCTCGATGTCAGAGGAGCCTGCTGTGAGGCCTCGTGAGGTCGCGGATTTTGATGATGAGGCAAGAGGGAGCAGAGTGACAGAGGCCGACGGAGGGCCCCTAGGTAGGTAGGTACTTTCGGGCCTCGGCCGCCCCAAACCCCCCGTTCAACCGAGGTTCAACCGTGGTTCAACTTAGAGGCCTACGGCCCGTCCGGCAGCGTGGTTGAGGCCTCTGAGCGGCGTGACCGCGGCGCGGCGCTACGGCCCGTTCGCGAGTACGGGCCCCGCCGGTCCGTAGACGGTCGGGGTTCCTGCGTCTTTTTGTGCGACGAGTCGCCCCCGCCCCCGGGGGGCTCCGATCCGCCGAAAGACCGAGAAGAAACGACTCAAAACGACCGACATGGCATCGATTTAGACGCGGCGCGCGCGCCCGCGCGGTGCGCGTGTGTTACCTGACGAGCGACCGCCGCGCCGCCGCCACATCACTCGCCGAACATTTTATTGCCACGGCGGCCGCAAATCGGCGATAGAAACCGAGGTAGGTAGGTACCCTGGCGGCCTACCAGCCCCAATCGGCCTATAACGGGCCGCCGACCTAGTCCCACGTTATTAAAGCACCCATAATAATAATAATAATGCGGCTTTTTTGTTTGATGCGCCCTCTACAGCTGTACAACTTATATAATAATGCGCGGAGCCCCGGCGCGGCGCCGTCGCTCGAGCTCACGTGATCGAGGTGTGTGGGCCGCGAGCGCGCGCCGCACGCCGAGCGCCGCAGCGTCCGCGGACCGTTTCGCGCCGCCGCGCCCGTCGCGCCGCGCGCCGCCGAGCCGCGCCGCGCCGCCGCGACCGGGCGCGCCGCCGGTGCGATGATCAACTTCATGCTCCTCGTGAGCCGACAAGGCAAGACGCGCCTCACCAAGTGGTACGAGTCCTACTCGACGAAGGAGAAGGCGCGCATCGTGCGCGAGGTCACGGCGCGGACCGGCGCCGGAGCCCGCGCGCGCACCGCGCGGCGCCGCGCGCGCGCGCCGCGCGAGAAGCGCCCCGCCGCCGGAGCCCCCCCCCCCCCCCGCCAGGCGACGGTGCTCGCGCGCGCGCCGAAGATGTGCAACTTCATCGAGTGGCGCGCCGACAAGAAGATCGTCTACAAGCGCTACGCGAGCCTCTTCTTCATCTGCTGCGGCGACCGGCGCCGCGAACGGGCGCCGCGGCGCCGGTCGCGCGCCTCCGGGACGGGCGCGCGCGCGTCGCGCGCGCTCCGAGCGACGATCGCTCGCCGAGCCATCGGCGGCGACGATCGGCCGACGGCCGAGGGCAAGTTGAAGTTTTTTACCAGCAAGTTGAAGTTTTTACCCGCAGGCGTCGACTCCGAGGACAACGAGCTCATCACGTTGGAGATGATCCACCTCTTCGTCGAGGTGCTGGACCGCTACTTCGGCAACGTCTGCGAGCTCGACATCATCTTCAACTTCCACAAGGCCTACTACATCCTCGACGAGCTCTTCATCGCGGGCGAGCTCGAGGAGAGCTCGAAGAAGGAGGTCCTGTCCATCTGCGCGCAGATGGACGAGATGATGGACGAGTCCAAGGAGGAGGGCAACGGCAAGGGCGGCCGCAAGTAGGCCCCGGCTAATCCATCCCCCGTCGCTGGTCCCTCGCCCTTCGCTCGCTTCCCCGCGCCGCGGCTCGGGCGCCCCTAGTCGCCCTCGCGCGCGGGCGCGCAACATGCGAAAAACGCGGCGTCGACGGACGCGAGGCCGCCGAGGAGGGAGAGCCGCGCCGCGCCGCGGTCGCGCTCCTGGTCCGCGAAGGCCGCGTCGCGCTTTTCGCCCTTGACGAAGAGCAGCGTCGCGGGCCGCGCCGTCGCGAGCGTCTCCCGCAGCGCGTCGAACTCGGCGGGCGTCGGGTCGACGAGCACGTCGCCGTCGAGCGCGATGAGCTCGTCGCTCGGCTTGAGCGCGTCCGGGTAGAGCGCGCAGCCGCGGTCCG
>NW_008705568.1:1819530-1823675 GCF_000186865.1 Aureococcus anophagefferens | reverse complement strand
GCCGCGCCGAGGTCCACATCAAGGAGCTGGGCTTCCACTTCATCGACCCGCTCGCGCCCATCGCGGAGAAGGAGATCGTGCCGCGCGTCCGCGTGTTCATCCCGTACCTCGGCATCGAGGGCTGGATCAGCATCACGTCGCGCGGCCCCGCGCCCTTCTCGACGCGCCCCAGAGCTTCGTTCGACGCGTCGAGAGCCTCGCCCGACGCGCCCATGGACGCCACAGGTTGGACGACGGCCACCTCATCGTCGAGCTCAAGTACCTCCAGGCCATGCACGTCAAGAACCGCATGCTCAAGAAGTGCTGCTACACGCTCTACCTCCTCGAGCTCGCGGACAGGCTCCGGGGCGAGGCCTCCCGCGAGACCCTCAAGACGGCGCGCAAGAACGTCGTCGAGGTCCGCTCCCGCGTCCGCGAACGCGCGCCGACGCGACCGCGTCGTCTCCGTAGGCCGAGGGCGAGTACCAGCTCGCGCTGTCGAACTACCGCCAGCAGGAGCTCTGGTGCTCCCAAAAGGTGTGTGTGTGGGCTTGCGAAACCATCGATCGATCGCCGTCCCCTCCGCAGTTCGACATGGTCGTGCTCGCGCGCCCGACGCTCATGCGCGTCATCCGCAAGTTCGCGAACGCGATCGCGCGCAAGGCCGCCGAGGCCCGCGGCGAGACCTTCGTGCCCACGCCCTACGACGAGACGGCCGTCGACGCCGTCGTCGTGACGGCGGTCCCGCCCGTCGCGCGCGACGTCGCGCCGGAGCCCGCGCCGCCGGCCGTCGCGGCCATGGACGCGCGAATCCCGCGTCCGTCGTTTGCACTCGTTTTGTGGTTGGATTGTTTGTTTCGTAGGTCTCGGCGCCGGCGGGGCCGCCGCTCAAGGCGCTCGAGGCCATGACGGCGAAACAGCTCGGCGCGGAGCTGGACGCCGCGGGCGTGCCGAAGAAGGGCCGGAGCGTCGCCAACACCGCGATCGGCATCCTCCGCGACCTCGTGCGCCGCCTCCGCGCCGGCGAGCCCGCGGCGTCGCTGAAGGTGCCGCGGAAGCCCAAGTCCGCGGAGGAGCTCTTCTGCCTGGACAAGGCGGAGCAGCTCGCGTGCCGCGCGAGGACCCGGCGTCCGTCGACTTCGATCTTCCGCGCGCGGACACTTTTCGTCGTCGCAGGCCACGCTCGTCGCGGACGGCGCGAAGAAGGTCGTCTTCCTGTACGGCCGGCCGGGCAACGGCACGGACTACCTCGTCGCGCGCTGGCGCGGCCTCGCGGAGACGGACCCGCTGCGACTCGAGTTCGACGAGCTCGCGCGGTGCGACGTCGCCGCGGCCGCGGCCGACGAGCTGCCCGTGGACCGGCTCCAGCGCGCGCCCGACCCCGGCCTCGTGAACCTGCCGACGATCTGGCCGCGCATGCGGTTCCCGTTCCGCGTCGCGACTTCGAGGTGCCCAGAGACGAAGGCTCTTTCCCGCGTCCAGGTACGCGCAGCCGGAGTGCGGCGTGCGCTACCCCTACGGCTCCAAGCTCGGCCTCTTCAAGGGCCGCGTCGGTGGCGGCGTCCGATATTTCGAGCGGTTTGCGTCCTTCTCGTCCGAGACGCGCGTCTGCGAGAGACTCGACGCCTTCGATTCGACGCTTCGGCCGCGCGAAACTTTCGCGCGCTCTAGTGCTTCGGCTGCTGCGTCTGGGCCCAGTGCGCCGCGCGGCCCGAGGAGTTCCCGAACCTGCTCAAGGCCCTGGCGACGGTCCCGCGCGTACGCGAAGCCGCGTCCTCGGTTTCGAGCATTTGGAGCGACGCGTCGTCTCGCGTAGGTCTCGCTCTACCTCACGGCGGTGCTCCGACCCGCGCCTGGCGGACCACGGCGCGCATCTCTGGATCGTGACGCCGCTCGTAGGTCGACGTGAACGACATGGAGACGCTCCGCGCGCGCGCGCGTCGGCGGCCGCGTCCTACTCCCGAAACGTGTTTTCGAGAGCCCGCGCGAGATCGAGGGTCTCGCTCCAGGGGCATGTTCTTCTCGTAGGCATGTGCTACCGCGTCATCCGCGACGCGAAGCGGCGGAGCACGAACCACCAGCCGCGGGCCGAGGACGACCAGTGCCCCGCGTACTACGGCGTCGACTACCAGGAGGAGCGCGGCAAGCTCACGTGCCGCTTCACGGTCCACGAGGGCACGAAGACGCTCGCCAAGAAAAACGCCCCGGCGGACCGTCGGCGTTCCCGCGTCGAGATTCTTTTTTGAGACGCCCCGGAACTCGCGGCCCGTAGCGCGCTTCGAGGCCTTCCCGGCCCGCTCCAACCGCGGCAACGTCCTGAGCCACCCGACGGCCGTCGCCGTCTACCGGCGCGATCTCGGCGTCCTCGCACCGCGTCCATGCCCTCACGTGACCCTCGCAGCGAGCGCCTCGAGCGCAAGAACCGCATCGCCGGCGGTGCGGCCGCGGCGTCCGAAACCCGTCGTCGACGTTCGAAACCCGTCTCGCGCGTAGGCATCGCCGTCTTCAACTTCCCGTGGCACCCCTACGCGCGTCGCCGGCGCGTCCCGCGTCCTCGTGTCGTCACGGTGTCAAAACGTAGGAGGCGCTCCGGTCGCTGGAGAACGCCTTCTCCGAGTTCATGCCGGTACGTGGCTCGTCGGCCGATCCCTCGTCCCGAAGCGCGCGCCCTTCGCAGGAACGCTTCTACGGCATCGACGACCGCAACTGCGCCAAGGGCAAGGTCCTGGCGCTCGCCTCCATCCCGGGCGCGCGCGGCGGCGGCAACCGCGACGACGCCATCGTCTTCGGCACCTACGACTCCAAGGTCGAGGTCGCGCCGCCGCGTCCGCGGAGTCCCGCGCGACGACGGACCGCGACATCTTCTAGGCGGCGGCGCACTACAACATCGGCACGACGGTCATCGGCCAGATCGTCGGCCAGCGGCTCCGCTGGCTCAACGACCCGATGGACCCGGGCGCGACCGCGACGTCTCGTTTCGCGAAAACGCGTTCGCGACGCGCGACCCCTCGCAGAGATCGCCGCGGTCAAGGCCTCCTGCTCCGGCGTCTCCCATCGATGTCTCCGCGACCTCGCCCATGTAGGTCTCCATCCAGGAGAAGCACCGCATCTCCGAGGTCGTCGTCGCGCGCATCGAGGAGGTCAACGTCGCGCGCGCCGGGGCCGAGAAGCCGCTGCCGCCGCTCCACGTCGCGGGCGCGTCGCGGCGTCGACGCCTCGAAGCCATTTCCAAACCCGTCGCCCGCCGCAGGCCTCGAGCGCTACAAGGGCGACTTCGCACTCCAGCTCAAGGATTTGGCGTACGTCGAGGCCGCGGACGAGGCCTACCTCCGGGACCAGGCCGCGGCGTTGGCGCCGCCCGAGCCCATGCCCGACGGCTCCCGGCCGCCGATCGACGCGCACTCGCGGCGCGTCGCGCGCGCGGGCCTCGCGAACACGTTCGAGCGCATGATCGAGCGCCGCCGCGAGCGCGCCGCGCGCGAGCGCGAGGAGGCCCAGGCGCGACGCCGCGTCGCGTTTTTGACAATGATTTCGTGACTCGTCGGCCCCACGCAGACCGCCGCGTCCACGGCCGCCGTCGCGAACTTCTACCGCGACCCGTGCGGCCTCCTCGAGCCGCGCGCGCTCGCGCCGCCGGGCCAGCCGCGCCGCGTCGCCAAGCTCTACGTCGTGCCCAACTGCGAGATCGTCTCGCCGCCGCCGCCGCCGATCTACCACGTCACGGAGAACGGCGAGCGGCTCCTCGTGCTCTACGCGACGCGCGTCCAGCGGCCGCTGATCCCCGCGATCCAGCAGGTGCACAAGCAGCGCGCGGAGTTCCTCTCGCTCTTCGACGAGTCGGAGGTCGAGATGGCCGCGGCCATGTTCGACTCGCGGCCCATCGAGATCGCCCGGCCGCTGCTCTTCGAGTCCGAGGAGGACGCGGAGCGCCGCGCCGAGCCGGCCGCGCCGAAGCGCAAGCGCAAGTCGCGCAAGAAGAAGCGCAAGGTGCGCGCCCTCTTTCCCGTGTCCTTTCGACCCCGATGACCCCTCGTCGCTCGCAGGCCGCCGCCGCCGCCGCCGCCGCCGCCGCCGCGGAGCGGGGCGACGAGGCGGCGCCCGCGGCCGACGGCGCCGCGGAGCCCGCGGCCGCGCCCGAGGTTCCCGTCGAGGCGCCCGCCGATGCG
>NW_008705568.1:1818395-1819480 GCF_000186865.1 Aureococcus anophagefferens | reverse complement strand
GCCGCCGAGGCGCCCGCCGCGTCGCCGCCGACGGCGCCGCCCGTCGAGGCGCCCGCCGAGGCGCCGGCGCCGGCCGCCGCGCCGGCCAAGAAGAAGAAGAAGAAGCGGTCGCGCCGCCGCGGCCCCGCGCCGCCCGCCGAGATCAGCGAGTACGAGCGCACGCGCATGCGCAACATCGCCGCGGGCAACAAGAAGCTCTACTCGCTCGGCCTCATCCACCCGCCGCCGGAGGTCGTCGCCGACCCCGAGCACTCGTGGTGGTCCGAGCGCGCGAGGACCCGCGTCTTTTCGCGTTCGCACCTTACGACGCGCGCGCTCCCGCAGGCCCAGTCGTGAGCCTCGGACCTCGACGCTACCCCCTCCCCTGTCTACGTACCCCACTGCATGGACCCTCCAGCGCTTCCCCTCGCGGCCCGCGCCCGACGCAGTCGCCTCCGCGCCCAGCCCCTCGTCACCCCGTCCCCGTAAAAAGGCCCTCAGCCACAACTGGTGACGTTAGAGACGGTGTAGATCGTCGTGCAGGGGCTCTCTGATGTCGAACCGCCCGGCGGAACACAGCGACTGTGATCGGTCGACGTGAAACGCTGGGTTTGGCGCCGAAATCATTCGTTTTCGGGCTATTCGAGGCCATCTGGGACCAGAACGACCTCTCCCACGCCGATGTCGCACCCCGGGGCGACTTCGACGACTTCGCCGGCACGTAGCACATGTTCCACGCGTTCGACAACAGCCAGCCCGTCGCCAGCGACAGCGACCGCACCGCGCCGCCCGTCCTCGCTCTCGGCGTTTCGGCGCCCAGCGGACATTCGCGAGTCGTCGAAGTTTCGACGCGCGACCAGAGATGCGTCACACCATCGACTCGTAACATCACGGCGGGCCTCTGGCTGCGAGCGCGTCCGAGAATTCGTCGATGCGCCGCCGCATGGCTGCATCGCTGAATCGGCCCACTGCCAGGCGCCGCCGCGGCCTCGCGCGCACCGCTTTTCCCGGAGCCGAGGAGCTGGCCGCGGACGGTCCATGGGTCGGGTGCGGCAGCGCGACCCGCGCGGGGTCGCGCGGATGCCGCTGCGCGCGCGGCGCGGCGG
>NW_008705568.1:1815939-1818345 GCF_000186865.1 Aureococcus anophagefferens | reverse complement strand
CGCCGCCGGGCTGCGACCGCCGCCGCGCCATGTGCCGCGCGTAGGTCTGCTGCAGGGACGCCTGCTTGGTCTCGGCCATGATTGCACGGCAGCGGGCCGCGACGCGGGTCAGGGCGCGGTCTCGGTGCTCGAGGCCAAGATCGTCTGCGGCGTCCCCATCGGCACGCCGAGTTTCGCGCAGGGCGCGATCGCGACCAAAGTCACCGAGATGTGCAGCTACACGAAAACCATCAACGACAAGCTCTGCTCGGTGGACCCGCAGTCCGCTTTTGCTCTCCTACGGAACTGTTCGACCCGGCGCCTGGACTTCCTCGCGTCCAACGCGTACCCATCCGACGGCGCCGCGTCGTACGCGCGGTTCGACGTCGCGGTCGACGAGGCCGCGCGGCTCGCGCTCGGCGCCGCCGGCCCCGGCATCTTGAGCGACACGCTCGCGAGCCGGCGCCTGCGGCTGCCCCTGTCCTTCGGCGGCGGCGGCCTGCGGTCGGTCTTCGCGACCGTGCCCGCAGCCTTCTGCGGTCGCCTCTTCGCCGTCGCGTCGAAGCTCAGCGCGATCGCCCCGAAGCCCACCGCCGCGGCCTTCGACGGCGGCGAGACCGGCGACGGCTTCCTCGCGGCGCCCGCGCGCTGGCGCTCTCTGCTCGCCGGCCCGTCGCGCCTCGCCTCTGAGCTCAAGTCCGCGTGGCTGAAGCTCACGAGCGAGAGCGCGCACGCGCGTCTCGCGGCGTCCAACGCCGGCGAGGAGCCGCCGAACCCGGGCTTGCTCGACGCGCCCGTCGAGCGCGCCGGGCTCAAGGTCACCGTCGACGAGGGCCAGTCCGAGCCGTCGTACCTCGAGGCCGGAGCGCAGGCGGCGCTCAGCAAGGAGCGCGAGAAGGCCGCCGTGCGCGAGCTGCGGATTGACGCTCGGAAGGTCAAGGACGACGGCACGCCGCGCGCCGCGTCGTTCTTCTGCGTCGACCGCTTCTCGTCGGCTTTTCTCTCCACGATCCCCGTCGAACGCCGCGTCTTCTCCGCGCCCGAGTGGGGCGAGGCGAACGCGTGCTACTTCGGCACGCCGAGCCCCCTCTGCGCGCCGCTCATCGGCCGCACGCTGCCCGGCGGCGCGAAGCTCGACGCGTACGGCGCGAAGCTCAGCACCGAGCACTCGGTCCTCAACCTCGAGTCGCGACGCACGGACTACCACAACGCGGTGCTCGCCCAGATCCACGACTCGGCGCGGCAGGCCGGGCTCCCGGCCCAGCGCGAGCCGCGGGGCTTGCTCTTCTCCACGGGCCTCACGGCCGCGGGCCGCGCGCGGCTGGCTTCGGAGCGCGACGCGGCCGTCATGCTCGGCGACGCGCGTGACGCCACCGCCGGCGACGGCGCGGGCGTCAACCGCGCGGCGCTCGTGCCCTTCTCCAACGTCGAACGGCGCGTCAAGAACGTGACGCCGGACCTCGCCGTCGAGCCCCTCGACAAGGTCCGCCGCATCTTCGACGTGAAAACGCTTGCCTGGTCCGCCGCCGACTCGAACTACTACTCCACCGCGGCGTCCGCGCGGAGAGGCGCGTCGCCCGTGGACAAGCGGGCGTCCTACGTCGACAACGAATACAAGGCGCACGCGAAGCAGATCGACGTTGAGATCAACGGCGTCTCCGACGGCCCGATGCTCCGCGCGCTGAGCTCCCTCGGCGGCTGCGTCGGCCTCGTCTTCGGCCAGTTTTCCGAGGCCTCCAAGGACGTCTCGTCCCTGCTCGCGGACGTCGCGACCGCGCTCTCCGAGTCGCGTTGGATCTCCATGGGCTGCGCGTGCCCCGACCAGGCGAAAGCCCTGCTCAGCAACGAGCTCCACCGCGAGTGGGGCACCACCGCCGCGAAGTACCGCGCGCGCTACCTGATCTCCGGCCTCAAGTTCGTCGACGGCACCTGGACGTCCAAGGCCCGCGCCCTCTCCCACCGACTCGAAGACGACGCGCGCCGCCTCGCGGACCGCGCCGCCCTCGCCACCCTCACGACCAACCTCCGCTGCGACGGCTAGGGGGCGGCCTCCGGCCGCCACCTGGCTCGGCTCGCCAAGGTACCCCACGAACCCCCCTGGATAAGCCCCCCTAGATCGTGTGAATGCGAAGGATCTGTGCCCAGACTGGCAGAACCGCGAGGCCTCGCCCAAAAAAGTGCAGATGGCCGAGGCCTCGGCGTGCGACGAGCTCTACGCCCTCGGCCGCGACGAGGAGGCGCGCGGCGACGTCGCCGCGGCCGCGGACCTCTACGCGCGCGCCGCCCGGGGGTCGGGCACGACCGTCGCCCTGCGCCTGGCGCGGAAGCGCCTCCCGGAGACGGTGCGCCTCGTGCCCGGCTCCCTCGACGCGGCGCTCGCGCTCGCGCGGCTCCACCACGTCGGCCGCCGGGGCGAGCGCGACGACG
>NW_008705568.1:1812050-1815889 GCF_000186865.1 Aureococcus anophagefferens | reverse complement strand
CGCGGCGGCGCCCGAGGAAGCCGTCGAGGAAGCCGCGGCGGCGCCCGAGGACGCGGTCGAGGAAGCCTCGCCGCCGCCCGAGGCCGCGGTCGAGGAAGCCGCGGCGCCCGAGGAAGCGGCGCCCCCCGGGGAACCGGCGCCCTCTGCGGAAGCGCGCCCCCCCGCCGCGGGCCCGGCGCCGGACGCGGCGGCGCCGGCCGACGTCGCGGCGCCGGGCGCGGGGCCGGCGCCGGAGCCCGGGGACATGTTCCAGCCGTCGGAGACGCGGCGCCGCGCGCCGAGCGTGACGCGGCTCCGCGCGCACTCCATCGACGAGCTCATCGGCGGCCTCACGCGCCGGCCGAGCGACGCCAAGGACGAGGACGCGCCGCCGCCCGCCGAGGCGCCGGCCCCCGCGCGCGCGCCCGTCGTCGACCCGGCGAGCTGGCGCCCGGAGTGGATGCTCGAGCCGGGAGCCGCGGCGGACGCGGACGCGGCGCCGGCCGAGGCCGCCGGCGACCCCATGGTCGGCGTGGAGCCCGCGGCCTCGCCGGCGCCGGCCGTCGCCGAGGCCGCGGCCGCGCAGGCCCAGGCCCTCTTCGAGGAGATGCAGGACGCCGGGCCCTGAACGTCGCGTCGCGCGTGGATCCGAACTAAGCAAGCCCGTCCATCGGCGCGTCTAGACGCGCTGAGGCAAGGCATGCCCCGACTCCCGCGGTTCCTCCCGCCCCCCCTACGTTTAGCGACGCGTCAAGGCAAGGCATGCCCTCTCCGTCGACGTGCTCGTATACGCCTCCGCCCTAGTCGTGTCCTCCCGTGCCCCCCCCTACGCCTCCCTTCGCCGTCGTCTCTCCCTCCGGTTCCTCCTCGCGCCGCGGCTAACAGGCAAGGCAGACAAGAACAGAGAACACGAACCGCTTTTGTGATCTCGCCACAACCGTCGTGCACTAACTCCTCGCGACGTCCGTTCTCACGCCGTCGACGACGTTCTCACGCCGTCGACGAGCGGATCGGAGGGAGTCGTTCGACGATGTTGCGCATCTTCGACCCCCTCTACTGGCGCCTCGTCAAGGAGCGCCCCTTCGAGCGCATCCGGCTCGTCTGGCACGCGACGCTGGCGGTGGTCGCCTCGTTCGTGGTCGTGGGCATCGCCGTCGCCGCCCGCGTCGACGAGGCGCGGAACTTCGCGCATCGCGGCGTCGCGTTCGCGATGGTCTGGTCCGCGGCGCTCCTCGCCGGCGTCGGCGCCTTCGGGACGTCCGTGCTCCGGCGCGGCCCGGCCCGGACGGCGCTCCACCGGTCGGACGTCGGCGCGTGGCTCGGCGCGACGGCGACGGCGTCGCAGACGTTCTTCGTCCTCTTCGCGCTGTTCGCGAACCTCGCGCGGCGGAACGACCTCGGGGGCACGACCGCGGCGCACCGCGGCGCCGCCGCGTTCTGCTTCTTCGCCTTCGCCGCGATGACGTCGACGACGCTGATCCTCGCGCGCGAGCGGGCGGCGCTCCTCCGACCCTTCGACGACGACCCGGCGGCGCTCCGCGCGCGAGCGGACGTCGAGGGCTCCGCGGCGCGGACCGCCGGCGGCGTCGAGCTCGAGCTCGCGTCGCCGCGGGACGTCCAAGCCGCGTGCGTCTAGTCTACACCGGGGCCCGCGCGCCCCGAGAGTGCACCGTTCAGGTGAGTCGACCCAGAGACCAGAATCGAGGCGTGTTCGCCTCGGGGGGGCGGAACTTCCGTCTAGACTACGCGGCCTGGCCCGACGCGCGTGGCCGGGGATAACATTTGGTGAGTGTCTCTGCCGCCCTTGCAATCGAGCCGAGCCTGACCTCGCACTAGGAATGCCCATAGCTAGGTCTTCTTTTGCGACTGGCGAGGCGCCGTGCCCAGGTGTGCCGCCGCGGCGAACGGCACCACCGGTTACGATCACCCGGTACGACAAAAGACGTCAGCGTACCGAAGGTCGTCTGCTAAGTAGGGCGCATGCCCCCCTGCTAAGTAGGGCGCACGCCTGTTAGCCGCGGCACAGGGAGGAAGCGAAGGGAGGGAGAACGGCGAAGAGAGGCGTAGGGAGAGCCTCCCTCGACGACTCCGAGCTCACTCGCCGGTCGCGAACTCGTCGAAGGAGCCTTGCCCCCTCGCCCCGCCGCGCCCCGCCGGGGCCTCCGAGCCCCCGCGGGACCGGGCCGGGCCATGACGGAGCTATAACTCGAACTCCTGCCAGCCGCCGCGCGGGGCCGTCACCGTGAACGTCTTGAGGAGCTCCGCGCCCCGGTAGGCGACGAACTTGTGGCCCGGGTGCGTCGAGAGGCGCTCCGCGGTCCCCGGCGCGATGTCCGCGGTCACGGGGACGCGCTCGCCCGTGGACTCGTTCTCCCAGAAGACGCGGACGGCGCCCTGCGCGGCGTTCTTGAACGTGGCGACGACGCCCGCGGGCCGGTCGTCGCCGGCCGCGTCCTCGCCGCGGAGGAGCGCGCGCATGGCCCGCTCGACGGCCCCGAGCTCGAAGGGGTCCAGCGCGCCGCACGCCGCGACCGCGGGCGGCGCGTTCGCGGCGAGGTGGCCCTCCGACGACGCGCGGGGCACCGTCGCGACGTCGCGCTGCGCGAGCGCCTTGAGGACCAGGGTCGCGGCGTCGACGCCGCGGGCCGCCGCGAGCGCGTCGAGCTTCGCGGCGGCCCCGGGCGCGGCCGCGCGGCGCGCGACGACGCCGTTCATGACCTGCGCGGGCGTCGACCGTGGAGCCGGGGCGCGAAGTCGACGGCTCTCGTCCCGGCGTCGAAGCGCGGCCGAAAGACCCCGCGTCGAAGTCGCGTCGAAGATGCGCGCCGCTCGCGACGTTGTAGGCGACGAAGCGCACGCGATGCTCGCGGAGCAGCTCCACGAGGCGCGGGTCGAAGAGGAAGGCCCAGACGTTGCCCTGGTACACGTGCGGCGCGACGGCCGCGTCGCGGAGGAGCCGCGCCATATCATCATAATCGAAGTTCGACACGCCGATGGCCGCGAGCCGGCCGGCGCCGTAGAACTCCTCGAGCGCCCGCCAGCTCCCGACCCAGGCGTCCGCGCCCGGCGCGGGGCCCGCGCGCCGGTAGCGGAGCTCCGCCTCCGCCTCCTCCTCCGCGCAGCGCATCCAGGCGATGTCGTCGCGGCAGCGCGGCCAGTGGAGGAGCATGACGACGTCGACGCCGCCGCCGAGGCTCTTCAGGGACTCCTCCACGGCGAGCCGCGTGCGGCCGTAGCCGAGGTGCGTGTACCAGACCTTGGTGACGACGACGACCCGCCGCTCGGGCCGCGGCAGGCGCCGCAGCGTCTCCTGGAGCAGGTGCTCGTTGTTCGACGCCATGGCCGTGTCGACGAGGCGCACGCCGAAGCGCTCGACGCCCGCGGACACGACGGCCGGGATGGACCGGTGCGCCAGGTTGCCCACGCCGAGGCCGACGACGGGCAGCTCGAAGCCGTTGCTCAGCTCGAAGTCGAGGAAGCCGCCGCCGTCGCCGCCGCCGCGCGACCGCGCGACGAGCCACAGCAGCGCGAGGGCGCGCCGGCGCATCGCCCGCAGCGTTTCAGGCGGCGCGCGCGGCTCCCATGCTCGTCGATCGTCAGCGTATCCATGGATCCGGCACGGCCGGCCTCAATGTCGGGCGCGCTTTCGTCGATCGAGTGCTCGCACGATGCCAAAAAAATAAGGCACCCATGCGCGACTGCGGCCGGCTGCACGGTCCCGGCTGGCGCGTCGCCGTGATCGGCATCGCGCTCATCGTCGGGTCCTGGGTCACGGAGCTGCTCCACGTCCACGACGCGTCGCGGCCGCCGCAGCCCTACGACGTCGTCGCCCGGCCGGCGGCCTCCGCGCCGGCGCCGGC